>NC_083466.1:15451514-15509014 GCF_030014155.1 Tachysurus vachellii | reverse complement strand
TTTGTTTATGTTAGATTATCTCACACTGTTGAAGAGAATCGCTTGTTAGGAAAAAAAAAAAAAAAAAAAAAGACAGTTGCACTACATGGCATTAATTCCTCCTAAGTGATAAAATAAGTCTTGGGAGTTTCACACTTCAGTGTGGTGAAGGTGCTGATACAAATATATCAGCACCTCCACAAGTTATGTCTTGATAGTCAACTGTCAACCGATGAGCACATATTAACAACCCGCCTGGCCCCTTTTTAACACTCCAAAACCCCAACAACCCCCCCAAATAAAAAAAGAAAGAAAGAAAGAAACATTCTCTGTTGTGGTACACTTCTTCTGCCTTCAGCTTTAACAACCATGGGAACAGGTGGAAGAAAACCCTTCTTAAAAAAAAAAGGAAAAACCTTAGGGGCAAAAAAAAGGGGCAGCCGAACACTATCTCCAGCCGCTTACACATCAATATCCTGTCTCATGCTAATAAAGCCTCCTTATGGCCTTTTAATTACATTTATGCCTCCCCTTCCAAAAAAAAAAATAAAAAAATCAGTACACGACCCCGTCTTTATTTTTCTTCTTTTCACATTCAGAGACGGACCTCAGTGGATAAAAATCAAACAGACAGGTGGCCGTTCAGTTGCTGGCTTCTCTGAGCAAACAGGCAGTTCAGGTCTGCTGGAAAACCCCCATACAGCCAGCCCCCTCTATTCTGCCTCTGCCTCTCTCTCTCTCTCTCTCTCTCTCTCTCTATCACACACACACACACACACACAGTCACCTACTGAGCTGCCTAAAGGATTATAAAGGAAAGCAAAGAGCTTATTTAAAAAAAAAAAAAAACGCTGTGCAGAAAAGAAAAATGAGACTTTACGTTCGATGCATTAAATGCGATGTGATACCGCCTTCTTACTTCTACAAATAACTCAAGCTACGCCGTCTTAGAGGATGCACTAAAATAACTAAAAAAGTGCTAGGTTATATAATCTCCTTATAAACTGCATGCAACAATGATTATGGATTAAATTTAAATTATGTATTAAAGTGTACACTTTTGGTTGCTTTACATGCATCAAAAAACGGTTACGCTCTATATAATCTGTAAGCCAGTGCTCAAAGGGGTAAAATGATGATATACAGCTACAAATGCAAAGAAAAAAAGTCTAGAATAATATCTACAATATGTCAAAATGAATACATTGTTATGAAAAGGCTTACCTTTTGATGTTATTAGCATGCATTACCTATCATTATGATAAATGCTAGAATTTTATTTGTTTAATAGCAATAATTAATACTCAAATTAATTAACACCATATAACATATTTCGGATTAATTCTCTTACTGTAGGTCATATTTAAGCTCTTAACATTCCAGATAGCATTCAAATGCTTTTTTTTATACATTAGAATCAAATATTTTAATGAAATTATAATAATAAACGTCCTGTTTCTCATGCACGTCCAGACATTGTAAAGATTATACAGTACTCTGGCAAGGATGCCTTGTTTTTTTTTTATAGGACCGTTTCTATAATAAAACCTCAATTCTAACTTCTGTACGCAAGTGTCCTGTGAGGATGGAAGAAAACGTGTAAATTACAGCTCCTATATCTCGGACCAGAGAGCGAAGTGAAAAACAAACATGAGTTTTTCTGTAGTTTAATCAGCACAAGCAGATGAAACAGAGACGGAATTCACAACATCATCCAGTTATTTTTTCTCTAATGCTGAACTGTTTAGCAGAATAACCACCCCAAAAATAAATAAATAAATAAATAAATAAAGAAGAAGAATACATTGGTTTTATTAGAAAGGGTTGAGCTGGTGTTCATGTCCTCACTTGCACTCAGCAGTGATAGTGTGGCTGTTTGGTAAACAACAGAGAGCACACACACACACACACTCACACTCACACATATATATGCATATATGGAGAAGAACTTACAGCACCAGAAACAGAGCACAAATACCACCAATCTAAAGCGATGGCGCTAGTGGAGATGAAGCTCCTCGAAACAAAGCCACTGCCCCTGAGCTGCACATCCAGCAGCTATCATATAAATCCAACATCCTCATGTGTGCTGTGAGTTTCCATAACAAAACACACACACACACACACACACACACACACACACACACACACACACACACACACACACACACACACACACACACACACACACAGCCCACGTCTGTCAGTTATATATATATATATTTTTTTTTTTATTATTATTATTATACAGTTATTTCTTGATTTTTATAATCAACCCCAAAAGGGGTATTTTATTGGCTAACTGTTAGCTGGTTAGCCCTGAACTCGCTGGTCCAATACAAATACACAGCCCATAATAATACAGCACTGAATAGTATAGCAACAGTCACTAGACACGGGACACAAACAACACGAGCTTTATAAAACAAAAACAAAGTGTTAATAAATAACCCCGCTAGCTGAGGAACGCCACGTTGTTTCGTATTAAAGTAACGTACTTATGAAACAGTTTGGCTCCGGTCTCAGCAGCAGCGCTGAATCTCGGACTTACCCTGTCACAACAGGCGCCATCTTCCACAAACTCTCACCAAAACTCCAACACTCGCGAGATCCGCTCTCACACGCCGACCGGCCGCCGAGACAACACAAGCGGACTGGAGATGAAGGGACGAGGGAGACAGAGAGAAAGGGGCGGGCGGCGAGGAAGGAGGAGAGATGGGGGGGTGAGAGAAAAGGGCAGACGCTACAACAGGCGTGGGAAACTTCTCAAATCTCGCGAGAGTTAGAAAACTCTCACAATAGAGTAGCGTGGAGCTGAGCTCGTGTTATCGCGAGAGCTGCCGAGGCGCCACGCCTGGATGGATGGGTTACACCAGGCTGTGTAGAGGTGCACCTATGGCCCCTTTCTCATGGTGAGGCACAACAACTTTATCCCATATCTGTTTTATATATATATACAATAAAGATATTTTATATATGTCTTTATATATGTTAGATTTAAAGTTATATATATACAATATACACATAATTTATGTGTTTTTATATATGTTAGATTTAAAATTATGTATATATATACACATATATTTACATTATTTAGCAGACACACTTATCCAGAGTGACTTCCAATTTATACAACTGAGCAATAGAGAGTTAAGGGTCTTGCTCAGGGGCCCAGCAGTGGCAGCTTGGTGGACCTGGGATTCGAACTCATGACCTTCTGATCAGTAATCCAACACCTTAACCACTATTCTACCACATTCCTATAATATACACACTAAGCATTCACACCTACAGCGTGAAACATTGAAATGAACTGAATTGAATGCAAATTACATTGTTACATAAATAATAAATGAAACAATTAAGGCAATTCTTTTGCATAAATTATATTTCTATCTTACATCTTGATCTGGACTTGTGAAAGATCCGTATTTCCTGTTTTGTTTTTTTTTGTCTTGTAGAAACTGCTTTTCTGATCACATTCATTTTCACTAAATGATGTGAACTTTTTAGGACTGCACAGCGTTCACAGTCATTAGACAGCTTAATGGAGTACATCGAATAAATTAAATAAATTAATTTATCCTCAGTAAATGCTCCTGCCTAGGGTTGCAGTGGATTTTAAGCTTATCCCAGGAACACTGGGCATTGGGTGGGATTGAGTATACCCAATCCACTTACCTGCATGTTTTTGGAAAATCGGATAATATGCAGGAAACCCACATGAACATGAAGACAACATGGAGAGATGCAGAGAACATAGAAAGAAGCAAACATCTATGGGCTATTTTAAATATAACCTTTTGGTAATGAGTAACTATTGTGTAAATAAGTGTAAAGGTATGATGTGTGTGCATTAAGTGCCTGCTTTTGTGTTTTTGTGTTTATAAATATTGTAATGTAAATGCACAATATGCTGTAAAATGTGAATGATATGTATATCATTATATATATATATATATATATATATATTTAAAGCAAGCACCATGCAGACAGCAACCAAATGAATAAAATTAATCATTAAAAATGAATAAAAATAAAAATGAATGCATTTACTTAAATTATATAAACAAAAAGAAAATGTCAATTGGGGTGTGTTTAATTAATGAATCAATTTATAATCAACCTATAGGAAATTCCATTTTCTACAGAAATAGAAAATAGAGGAGTTTTTTCCTTTTGCATAGCAACCATTTAACTCCACAAATCTGAAATGATCTGAAATGTCATAATCTTCTTCAAACACACTAGATGATACATCTGTCACTGCGACTAAGCTCTGCTGTGTTTGTTTGGTGCTATGATCTAGTTTCGGAAAATTTACTGGAAGCCTGACTGCTGATTTCAAAATGCTGTTCCTGATATCCACAGGAGTCCAATACAGATGGGACATGACCAGGCGCATCAGACATAAATCCTCATGTCTCTGATCTGGAGCTGCATTATTCATTTTTTTTTTATTACTGCGCTATAAGTCTGCCAGAGCTAGGAATGGAGGGAGCGGGGAGGAGAAGTTGAGCGTGATATAGGTTGGAGTGACAAAGAGTGAAAGTGAGTGTTACAGGAAATGGCAGAGTGTGATAGAGAGTGCAGAGAAACTGAAACTGGATGGAGATTTTGCGACCCCAAAGTCTGGAAGAAGAGAACCTCAATCCCTTGAAACAATTTTCCACTCTTTTTTCCCCCGCTCTGTTTTATTACAATCTGAGGAAGACCTCCAGTCTCTTGCAGTTTTATAGGAAACATAAAATTTCCACAGATGAAACCAGTAAAAGACTATTCGTGTGCATTTACTACACAAACCCCAAAAGGAGAAGCTCAATTACTGCAGCATTTACATACGTGAAGTTCAGAATTTAGGCTTTGAAAAAGTAATAAAATTATTATGAATATTCACAGACACAATTTAAAGCTTCCTTCAGAGGCCATCTGGTATTCATGCGCATTGAAACATGAGATATTTGTGTGTTGTTTTTTTAGAAAACCATTTGAAGTACAACAGTTATAGGTGATGTCATAAAAAATTATATAAATATTTTATTCAAAATGACTTTTTTTTTGAAGAATTCATACACTTGGCAATGTATATTTATCCTCTGTCTCTCTCCCTCTTTCCCATGTACACTTGTCCCTCTCTTTGGTATAAAACTGTTTTTAATGGAAGAGACCCATCTCAGGAGCTCTATAAACGCAACATACAGCGCCAATTCAAGCAATCACGTCTAACCCCTGAGTGTGCCGCCTGTAAATCCAGCGCCGTCCACTCCTTAGGTGTCTCAGCCAAAGAAAAGACTGGGTTTGATTTTTTGGTTATGATACAGCATCCAACCAGATGTGATTTTCTCTCTCTGACCCACCTATATGTTGGCATTGAGCTATAGCTTGCCACTTTTCATATGCTAGCTGCCTGTCATAAGGCTGTTCAATTAATTTATTACATATTAAACATAGTACCCAGGTCTCTGGATAGTCAGTAAGAATAGAGGAAATGGAGAAGTGAGAAAACTGAGCTCTTCCTAAGAGAATATAAAAAGTCCTTTAAGAAGTCCTTTTGGTTCTCTTTACCACAGAAAGGAGCTTGAAATTATATTATCATACTGGGGGAGGTGTAGTGGAAATCATCCAATAATAGTCATATTTATCTGCAGAGTGCAAAGATAATAATTACCAAAAATTCCTGGAAAACGAGATTACGTCCTGCTCAAAGTTTATGGTGTATGTCAGTGGTCCAGTGGTCCAGTCCATTTTTTTTTAAACCACATCCCAAAATTATCAAAGGTATTGGATTTTTTGTTCTTATAGCCATTGGTCTATTGGTCAAGTCACAAGTTTAATACAAACCAAACTTAAAACCAAGAAGTGGTCTTTAAACAATGTCACTGGGATTGGATGGGTTTGTGTTGATGGAAAATTCAGGAATAAAAAGCTCTTAATAAATAGGCAACAAATATAATTGGTTAAATAATAAAAACATATTTGCTAAGAGGGTTTCTTGAATTTAAAGCCCAAAGGATTCAATAAATCGCCATTTTTCTTTTACTGTACACACTTAAGCATGAACCTAATATTTGTATAGTTGGATACATAAGTATGGTAAGTTCATAAAATTAAACTGTACTGAGGGAATTTGTGGAATTAACTTTACAGTTAACCTGGTCTCTAAAAAGCTAAGAGGGCTTTGAAAACACTCTGATTCATGTTGACAGATTTGAATCAAGTTGCAAAATATAATACACCAAACTGAAGTTTTGATAAAATGACTGTACTGTCTGTACAAACACAAACCCTTCAATCAGATTTCACTTTTATCTGAAAATCAGTGCCTCCTGGCAACACAAAAATCTGCTGACATTTCGTCAGCATTAAGTGAGCAGTGTGTGTGTGTGTGTGTGTGTAAGCAGGTGTTCTTGTATTTTCTTTTGCTTTTAGGGGAAATTGGGGTTTGATACAGCATGACTGTTATAAAAATGGCTTTAAGGATGATCCAACTTAAAGAAGCTGGATGTGACCATTGACTGACATTACAGTTAAATAGTGATAGTTTCTGTTGTTTTTTTTTTCTTTGTTAATATGTCTCTCTGTGTTCACAGACATCAAAATCTATTTGTGCCAAATCAAATCTGTGAGTCTTTAGTAATTATATGTAAAAGTGGAACTATGTCAACTTCTGGATTCTGTTCTGTTCCGTCTGCGGGATCCCGTTTTCATCGTTAACACGCCATATAAAAACAGCACTCGTTGAAAATATGCTTAAAGTGCCTCAGAATGTAATATAAACATGTACATATAACCCAGTGAATCAATCATGTGAAAATATCTCTTCTTATTTCAGTCCAAAGTAGTGGGTTTCTCATCCTTCCACTGCTTAGAAACGATGAAACCAAATTCATGTGCAGAGGTTTTAATCATAGTTACTTTTGGAGACAGTGGTCTGTAGCTTTCTATGAGGAAAACAGTTGAATAAAAATATGAGTGTGGTCTGGGCTTCTCTCTCTCTCTCTCTCTCTCTCTCTCTCTCTCTCTCTCTCTGTCTCTCTGTTTCTCTCTCTCTCACTCTACTTCAGCACATCCGACAGTCCAGCCCCAGCCCTGGGCATCAAAGGTTGATGCAAAAAGCAGCACTTCAGCATGAGATGCCCAAAAATAATGTGGCAAAGCACAAGATTTGCGAATTGAATATTCTGTATTTGGTTATGAACTGAAAGCTACAAGAAAGAGTTTTTTTGCTGAAAGTGTGGTCTATTCAGTGACGTCTATTCAAACAGGAAGCTAACAATTCTTTAAAAAATTATATCTGAAAATGTTAGAGTTGTATACAAATTATATTAAACAGACCTTCAATTTCTGTGCATGTATATGATCATAATAGGGTTTGGCTTGTGTTGGAAAATGATCAAAAAAGCTGTTTCCTTATGGCAGTATCAGCGAGGCATATAAAACTGTGTTAGTTTCTTATACCCCAGTACTGTGTCAGAAAAGATTGGTGGAAAATGGATGCAAATGCAGCCAGAGTTTATGATGATAGACACAAATGAATCAAAAATGTTAGGCAAAGACTTAATTAGAACAAATCCAGAAAAAAAAAACAGAGAACACGAATAAAACAACCAAAGGCTGTGTAAGTTCAAAGACTAAACACACTTTGCAACTGATGGAGTTGTAGCTGTAATAGGAAACAGAGGTGTGAGATTAAATGTTCAGTGACTGTGAACTTGACAGGGTTCTGGTGTTTAGGGAACTGATCTCTGGGTGCAGCCATATTTGTAGGCCATGGTGTGCTCTGGGAAAAGGATTTTATTGGCGTATGAGGGAGCTTACCTGTCACACTGTTAAATATCTTGATTCAGTATGGTTAGATTAATTTTGTATAACAGCAGCTCTGACATATTCCTGGTTGTAATTCAAATCATATTAATGACCCTGTCCTGAAGTGACAGCACATTCACAGGGACATCGAGAGTGGATAGTCTACTTAGGCCTAATAATAAACAGATTTTCAAATGCCCCAAACATCCAGCATATGATCTAGTAAAAAGATACATATGAAACCTTTATGGAAATGGTCAGAGGTAAAATTTCTACCATGGGAGACACTTCAACCAAGGTGACAGTGTGGTTTCTTGGTAATATGAAAAGCTTTTTCTAGCTGCTATAATATAAGTGATAACAAGAACCGTCTTACATAACAGACATTCTACAGCATTAACTGTAACCATAAATGGATAAAAACATATGACGTGTTGTCTGTTACTAAACTCTCTCTCACTCACTCACTCACTCATTTTCTACCGCTTATCCGAACTACCTCGGGTCACGGGGAGCCTGTGCCTATCTATCTTGATGCGTCATCGGGCATCAAGGCAGGATACACCCTGGACGGAGTGCCAACCCATCGCAGGGCACACACACACTCTCATTCACTAACGCAATCACACACTACAGACAATTTTCCAGAGATGCCAATCAACCTACCATGCATGTCTTTGGACCGGGGGAGGAAACCGGAGTACCCGGAGGAAACCCCCGAGGCACGGGGAGAACATGCAAACTCCACACACCCAAGGCGGAGGCGGGAATCGAACCCCCAACCCTGGAGGTGTGAGGCGAACATGCTAACCACTAAGCCACCGTGCCACCCCGTTACTAAACAAATATTTGTATTCATTGACAAATTGCTGTGATAAAAGAGGAAGAAGTCATTCAGAATGTGTAGTTATTGGAAAATAAGCAATTTTTGGGTTGTTATAGATCACACCATTTTGTCATACCTGGACATGTTTATCTTTGAAAAAAAAAGAAAAAAGCACACCCTGTCACGTAACACGTAGACACAGAATATTTGACTTGTCTTCTGGACCAGATGGAACCAGCTGCATGGGATTTAACACCTGAAGCCTCATCAGGTTATGATTCCATGATTTACATCTTGCTATCTGTTCTCCATTCTATTGGCAGGTTTATACAGTTGAGCTTGAACTCACTTTTAAATCAGCTTTAAATTACAGGACATGCAGTGGTGCCAAAACTGATATTGCTAGCACACTGTTTCTGGTTCTTGAGCAGAATTTTCCATGAGCAGCTGTAAGGTGATTCATTTTCTTTCTTGATAAAAAGAAAAGTGTGTTATAGTAGCCTTAGGCACACTATGAACTCATGTGTCAACATCCCAGCACCTCGACATGTTAAGGCTAAGTAACTCTGTGTATGTGTATGTGTGTATGTGTGTATCTGTGTCTGTGTGTTTCAGAGAAATAAAGCTGTCTAAATAACTCTAACATGTGATTAAAGGAGAGTTCAGAATGATAAGCTTATCTTCATTCACTTGATCTGTATAGATAGAATTTCTATACACTCTGGTGATTTTAAATAAGATGTCATTTCTGACCATTAAGGCAGGAAGAAGATTTTTCACCCTAGAGAGGAGTTTTTTCTTCAGAAGAGGTTGTTTTTTCCAAGTTAGTGAGTAGATTTTAGTATTAAAGTAAGTTATTAGGGCAAACACCATGTGGGACTGTGTATGATTGCAACACAGACATAAAGGGTAACATCATGTACAGATTGTGTACATGTTGTACATGTTGCAGAAAAAAAGGAAGTGGAAACAGACAGAAATTTGATCATTAGATTTATGTCTAAAGATTTTTTTAAGACTTGAACAAACAAACAAAAACAGACACACACACACACAAACTTACAAAGACACACACACACACACACACACACACACACACACAGCCTAGTTCCTGTTTTAAAGGACACTGTGTCAAATGTCATTTGTTGCTTAATAAATCCAAAAGTACAAGAGGTAGCTTATTTTTCTTCCAAGTATCTCCTCACACGATTCAGCATGTTCGCTCACTCTGAGCTCATGTCAGAGTAATGTTAATTATCTGAAAAGAAAAAAATCGAGTCATTGCAGAGAATTTTGTGGCTCGATATGCGGATCTGAATTACAAATCAGAGTCAGCCTTCTACACTTTTCTGTCTAACTAGACATTTTGTATTTTCTTTATTTTCTTTTCTTTTTTTTTATAGCCCATCTGTACTCTAACACAGTTCCAAAGTATATTTGAAAGTGGTCAGTGGTCAGTTCAATGCATGCACATTAATGACAAATGGAATAATTATACAGACACACACATAAATAAATAAATATATATATATATATATATATATATAAGAGGGCTCTATATATATATATACATACACACACACACACACACACACACACAAACCACAGCATTCTTTGGTCAGTGCGTTTTTTTCTCTTTTTAGTTCTAATGTTTCTACCAAACACATTGATTCTTGGCTTTAAACAGTTCAGGGGAATTGAACCAAATTACATGTGGCAGCTTGAACGACCAGACTCATCTTCTGTAACATCATGTTCCTGATGCATTCGTATTTAGGGAGTTCATTGTACCCCAACGCCTCCAATCACAGGGTTTTTATTTCTTGAAACTAAACCTAATTTTGTTTGTCATTGGGATGCGGTTGGAACATCAGCATTCGGATTTCAAGACCTCAAGCAGCACTGTGGTCAGCACAGCTCTCATTCATGTCTTTGTATGGACATGTTTGAGGAAAGCTGCTACTTGAAAAATACAAAGGGAACAGCAAAGCGTTGTGTTGCCAAATTGTTTCCCAGAAAATGCAACTCTTCAAAGAGCAATGAAAGATATTTATTATTATAATACCACAGCACTGTTGAATTCTCTGCTCTGATCGGTATTGATTAACTTTGTATAACTGCACGGCTTTGACAATAGTGCCGCCTGTAATTCATATCACAAGCTTATATTAAAACGCTCAATCTGACATGTTATTGTTTCTCTGGCAGACATTCCACATAATATAAGACTAGGAATAAATCCTGCTAGTATTTAACAAAGAAAATATATAATTGTTGATATGGTTACACTTTTTATGATATGTTTTTGTAATATTTATGGAATAATTCAGGTGTCAGAACGGTTAGTAAGCCTTCTGGTACAGAACTCTCGGTACTATGACAACAGAACGGTTGGCAAGTCTCAGTCATATGACATGCTGCTTTTGTGTCTCTTATTAACATCTTGTTAAATAAGAGAGAGTGAAAAACAAGAGGTTGGTGAGAACTGATTATAGTTACTATATGTGAGTACAGGACGTAAGATGTCTCACAGATAGTCCATAATAGCAGGACACAGTGGCTTAGTGGTTAGCACAGTTGCCTCACACCTCCAGATTTGGGAGTTTGGTTAAGCCTCCTGTGTGTGCGGAGTTTTAACGTTCTCCTCTGCTTTAGTGGTTTCCTTAGGGTTCTCTGGTTTTCTCCCCCAGTCCAGAGACATGCAATGTAGGGTGATTGGCATATCTAAATTGTCCACAGTGTATGAGTGTGTATGTGATTAGAGCTCTGTCCAGAGTGTCCCCTGCCTTTTGCCCTCGGTCCACTGGAATAGATTCCATGTTCTGTCCCCATGTGTAGTATAAGAAGTACAGAAAATGGACGATGTTCCATTATATTAAAAGTAACTAAAAAAAATAAAAGATTACAATGTGTTGCCCATTCAGATATTACCAGTTGTAATCGATGGCAAATAACTTAGGTATAACAGGACATCGTCTGCGCTGTAATAGGAAAATAATCCATTTCTGTAGCTCGTCACAATTTTTCCTATTTCTTCCTATTCTATTAATATCATCTTGTCCTGTCGTGTTTTTCTCCTCGCAAAACTGTTTAGTTTATTACCATACTGAGCAACCTAACCCTGTGTTTCAGACATAAAAAGCTGACAGCATGTTGTTATGCTAGTCATTTCTGCTTTGCTGAAATGCTTTTAAATGCCATGGGGTGGAAATGTGGGAGGATCCATGAAAGAAGAGTTCACAATCCTAGAAGCTGTTGTTCTGCATTTGTGTCAGTGTTTACTCCTATCATTTCACCCTTCTGCAACATTTCAGCAGGATGTACAGTATTTGAGCATTGCACCACACTCCACTCCCTGCCATTTACTTTGCTTTTGAGTGTGTGGGGAATTTGATGTGAGGCCCATTTAAGTGTCGCACCATGCTGTGCAGCACACGGCTGGCTTTAACAGCACCCTGACAGCATAATCACAGAGTCTGCAAAAGGGATGGGACTGAAGTTTTATGAGCCGTCATTAAAAATATGCACCATCCGATTTTTTTTTTATACTCTGTCATAAAGCTGACTGACTTTCCATCAATGGAAAGGGCCACTTTGAAACGGTTAGTAAAGGCATTCACAAAGCACTGCAATTTATTCTCAAATAAAACAAAAATTGGTTTGCCTCAAAAACAAACCACCAAACTGCAATTTGTAATCAGCAGCTGGATTTCACACCTTAATACAGATTTATTGCCTGGATTCTCAAAAATGTGTTTTTATACCCGGATATATAGAGGAATACAAGCATGTACTGAAACATCCATGAAAATGTGTCAGTTAACAGCAATTTATTAATACAGGATGCAGAATGGGAAAATTTTGGACTTGTGAAAAACCTGAACCCTGATCGTTCTTCCTAACATTCCCACACAAACTGATTTGAACCGTCCTACTCATTCGGCTCCACTAAAGAGACACGTCTGACTCGTCATTCTCTGTCACACAGTCATGCTCACACACAGACTATTCTGAGATCGTGACCTTACTTTTGGACAGGAAGAACACTGGTGATTATGAGGAGGCCTCAGGCTCTGATCTGCTCTTGCACATTTTGGCAAACAGTTCGAGTGATCCTAAGAGGCCCCGGAACTGTCTCCCAACCACTCGACACATCACACCCCCAGCAGTGGGTGATGGGGGGGAAAGGGCAAGAATGTGAAATGTCTGAAAAATGTGTGTAAATCTGCATCTGTTCAAATCTTCACTGCTGAATATTCTTATACTTGGAGAAAAGTATTTAGTAGTTTATAGATAGATGACACACCACTGATAATCCTTGCCTTTGCCATGACCAAGACCAAGACCAAGGCTGCGCAGAAAGACAGAAGGAATAATCAGCATGGGGGAGTGGACAGAGAGAGAGAGAGAGAGACAGAGAGAGAGAGAGAGAGAGAGAGAGAGGGAGAGAGAGAGAAGCATTTTCCCCCTTTTTTTTTATATTCGTCAGGCTCGTCTCAGACAATGTGACATGGCACACGTTATTAATTCTGGCTGAGTGGAGACCCTGCCCCACCATCTGCTTAGGTCACCGCTGTTCACTGAGGTCGGCGTTGTTCCCCTGCCCCCCATCCACCCCTCCTTTCTCTCTCCTCAGCCCCCTCCCATTCTACATCAGACACCCGGCCTGCGCTGCCTGCCTGCTCTCAGACAATGCAGCCAACCTGCTACAAGGAAGCAGGAACAGGAGGAAGGGTGGCTAGCAGGGCTTGGAGGACAATGTCAGGTGATTGCGTGGCACAAGTTAATATACATCACAAAAGACTCCCCAGCCTCTTTGTGCAGCACACACACACACACACACACACACACACACACACACACACACACACACACACACTTACTTAACTGCCTTTGCGTTTGAGCTTGGTGTTATGGACTTGCACTACCCCACCCCTTGACACACACAAAAAGCTTTTCGCGTGGCAAGGCGTGTGTGTGGGTGGGAAGGGGGAGCTGAGGGGTGAAGAGAGCATCATCTGTTATCCTCCTTCCTTTTAAAATCACTATTGATTGATGATAGCGTTTGGGTGTCTATCTTCACAAATGGATGGTTAATAGTAACACAAGAGCTCAAAGTGAATCAAACACACTGCTTTGGTAAAGCACATGAGTCCTTAAGGCTACTCGAGATGATTTAAAATCAACATCATGGCTTATTTATGTGTGTATATATATATTTGTTCGTCTTGATGGTTTTGCGTTGCATTTTAATAAGACTTTTTGATCATACAGTTAGCTCATTAACATGATAAAAATTCTCCTCTACAGCCTTTTCTTTGTCATTGCCATTTTTCTTTTTCAACTTCTACAACGTTTTTGTGAAAATATGAGTCTTGACATTTGGCTCTTTTTTATGCCTTTAACAACAGATAATAATTAAGACATATTTTATAAATAAATCTATTGTTTTTTTTAAATAGAATGTATTCGGTCAAAAGTATTTATAAACTACACAGTATTTATTACACGACATTCTAAGCCCTTTGTTGTTAATAGATGATAGTCACATTACATATAAACAAACTTTACACATGTATTGAAAGAGTTCTCAGACTGACCTTAGGTTTCTCCTTTAAAATGTTATTTCAAGTTTCCTACCATTTTTTCAAGGCATGTGATTTAAAAAATAATAGTTAAATAATAGTAGTTGTATTTATATTTCCTATCAGAAAGATATATTCATATATGATTACATACAGAGGCGCGTATAGCGTAATAACTAAACTGTAAAAACAGTCTTGGTTTTTAATATGTGAGGGAGCAGTTGGACATGTGTTTTAATAAAAACGTTTTTTTTTTTTTTACTGTGGTAGTCATGTCGGCCGTGTTTGTGTGTCATTGAGCATAGAGCGAGGTGAAGGGTGAAAGGTTGTGAGGTCAAAGACAGCTGGTGTCACAAACAACAGCCGGGTGAGTCAGCTAAGCAACAGGGAGAGAGGCAGAGAGAAAGAAATTGTTGTACTGCATAAATACAGTGTCTCTATTGTAGCAAGCAGGTGGGCTGTTGGCTTAAAACAATAGATCTCCCTGTACCAAAACCCTCAGTGAATCAGACGAATGCACACTTCTTCGTTCTTCAGTCTTTTGTAATAAAAACACCACTGTTCCTTGAGTCCTGTTCACCAGATAACCTGTTTTTCCATTTCTAAGGAGGATTTCCTCTCTTCAGAGCCCTCTCATCTTCTCCCTCTGCTTTATGTTCTGCTCTGCCTCTTTCCTTTTGGCTCTGCTTTGGCATTAGAGTTTGGCTGACATTTGACTCACGGTGGCTGTGTTGTGGGAATGATCTTCCTTTCCTGAACAGTGAGCTCATGCATCAAAACCAAAGGCAGATGGCATTCAGTCACTCCAGAACATTCTGAACATTTTGGTTTTGTGGTTGTAAAAAAAAGACAAGAAATCATTTACTACATTCTGTAGGATTTGATTTTTTTGGGCTTTTTTTTTTAATCTTATCACCTCCGTCTAGGTTTCTTTTTCATCTGAAATACAAGAGTGGCAAGATTTGAAAGAGAGATTGAGAGAGACAGAGAGAGAAAGAGAGAGAGACAGAGAGAGAGAGAGAGAGAGAGAGAGAGAGAGAGAGAGAGAGAGAGAGAAGGAAGGAGCTAGGAAAAGATATAGAGACTCAGGACCGGACGTGGTTCCTTGGCCATGAAACCATAACATGGAAAGAGTGAGATTAACCCAGTCGGCTCTGCCAAAGCTCTGATAGACTCTCTGCGTTTTCCATTGTTTTCACTTGCCTGTTTTTTCTCTCTATCTGTTTCCACTTAATGAATTTTAACACTGGATTCCTGCTTTGGCTCGCACTTCATCTGACTAAGATACATTCTGAAAAGGAAGCTTTTGATGTAATCAGTTTTAGAAGCTGAAAACATCCAAGATTGCGTCACATTTTTTGCTAAACACCCCTAGAAAACCACATTTCAGTGGTTTATAAAGTACACTGCATAAAGACATACAGAGCAAAAGCACACAGATATATAGAATATACCATTTGTATATAAATATACACTTTTTTCTTGCTAACACTTCATTTCATTTTGTAAAGTGCAGAAGTAGGAGGCTGAAAAATGTAGGAGTGTGTAAAACCTGTGTGACCTTTATTAGGGGTAGAAATGACAATGAATTTTACTCAGAATCCGTCAAAGGGGTCAAGAAAAAAGCAGGATGTTTATCAGAAAATAAATCCATAATCAGCAACCATAGTACAAACCAGATAACAAACAAAACCATGACACTAGGGAAAGAAAAGTTCAGAAATGCACAATACAATCAAATGATACATGAAGGGAACTAATCAAGAACTAACACAAAACAGATGTACACGATTGGAGAAGTGATAGGACAGAGACAGAGACATGGACAAAGACAGGAATAGAACCAAAACATGAGCACAGTGGCGTATTAAACAAAAAACATTCTTCATGCTGGGAACCGCAATGCACACTGAGAGGGTGGATTCGTGACAAACGTCTTGCAATTAATTGCTCACATTTGCAGTCAACTGAATAATGGTTGAATGACGCACAGCATTGGCCAAGAGCCAACTTATACTGACCAAGAAAAAACAAACAGGATGCCTCAAGAAATGTCTGGACACCATGCTTCTGACACACTACACACTGATCTAAACAACTTGACAGAGAAAGACAAAAAGTCCTAAACAACAGATTCTGGACACAGTAAGCAAGGGGTAAATAAGGAAAGATGGAGTTGGTAGGTGGACAGCTGAGTTGAAGAGTGTTAGACCAGAAGGTCTCTGAACCCTTTTAAGGTCACAACTCTTTTCCTCAACTGCACACACAACAAAGGTCTAGAGTTCCATTCTTCTGCTCTTCTTCACACTTCCTTGTTTTTACTAAAGAGACACGAAACACACAGATAAAACAGAGTGAAACAGAGAGGGATGAATAATAAGAAAGATACGAAAAGGTAAGATAAAGAAGAACATAATGGAGAAAAGAAATAGTGCTGTGGAATCGTATGAAAAACAGCACTAGGAAGTAGAAAAAGGTCTATCAGATATAATATATCGTATCCTGAGGCACGTTTACTGACATGCCTCTCTTTACCGGTCTATTGTTCATTTCCTCACTCTGTCACTATCCATTGCTGTTCTTTAGCAAACCAGGTCTGTGTGTTACATCCGATGAAGAGATTGGAAAACAGGGCTGTGAAGGCTCCCCCACACTAATTCCCCAACTGCAGCTCAAGTTACATTCCCTGGCCCTTTTTTCGGCCAACTGTCCCCCCTTAACTCCGAGCTCCACGTTTACATGGGTAGAGCATGTCTCCCCCCTCAAGATGTGAAAAGATTACTCAAGTGCACTTAATCTCTGTTGTTTTAACAGTGCTCTGAATTGGGGCCTGATTCATCCAAATATTGTTGAAAGAAAGGATAACAAATAAAGTGGGATTGCTATATAAATTCTCTGGGTGCCCACATTTTTTAACAATGCCTCATAAAACAGTGAAAGCAACAGGCTGTAAAAATAAATAAATAAAAATAAAATTGAGCCTTTTCTGGACTTTCAATCTGGCTGGGGTGTGGATGAATTTTTGACACTTCAGTCAGTTGTCTTTGGGAAAAACTGTTCTCAGATATCTATCTGTATTGAATCAGAGTCTGTCATCATGACAGCCTGTCAGATCATTACTTACAATGCCTGCTGATATGACTGCCTGCCTGATCATTGGCAACTCTTTCTCTATACAGGTCGTTCTTTATTAACCTTCAAGAAGTGCCATATCGGAAACCTATTATTCATCGCAGCTCTTCTTTCCTGCACTCATCAGAGATTCGGCCCATACCAGTGCTAAGATCACGAGCAGTGCCGTTCCAAACCATAGATGACATCACCCCCGCCCTCCCCCACCACCTCACTCCATTTTCTCAAACAAAGCTCAGTCCAAAACCAGGCCTGTAATTACAGGCCTAATCTGTGTGCTGCCATGGGCAGAATAAAGCTATGGTCTGGGCCTTTGCCAGCCTTGCAAAACATGTGCTCTGAGTTTAGGCCACAGACGTGGAGTTAGCAGAGGAATGGTCAGTTTATGTGGAAGAGGGCTAGTGGGTGGGACGGTGACAAGCCTCTAAAGCCTCATTCATCTAGCAGCGATGCATCATTCACAGCTGATTCTGTAACCTAATCTCTCTTCAGGTAAATAGGCACTTTAGTCAACCCACACACTTTTTAAAAAAAAGAAAAAAAAAGCACACATCAAGTAAGGCCACTCAGATTCAGGTCTTAGCATTACATTTTAAAATACAGAAACCATAAACCATAACTTCTAAAAATTCAGTAATATTTTTTCTCATCTTACACACTCATAAACCATAACTTCTAATATTTCAAGACAAACACTGCATTCATCCATATCTGCATATTATAGTTTTATGACCCCCACATTTTGGCATCATAGTGTGGATTGATGGACACGTTTTTTTTGGACAAGTCTTGGGTGGACCTGTGCTGCTGCTAATGTAGTTTTGTATATAAAATGCTGCTGAATTTGAAGCTCCTTATTTTGCAAATAGTATTCTGAATTGTCAAATAGTCTCTAGTAGCCATTAACAGGACAGATTATGTTGGACTGATTTCCCCACACAATACATAAACATTTTTAGCAGTCATCCATATGAGCTGAAGGCTTTAATGTTAAGCAACAACACTAGGCTCTGTGATATGTTGACTACAAGTCCCTACAAAGTCTGCTAGTTTCCTTAAATCACCCTGAAAGTGTTTCATACCGTTTTAACAATCTGACAAACATGAACTTGCTTTGGTTTAAATGGAAAGTGTAAATTATGTATTATCACTTTTTACACAGATTCTTATATCACTGGAATCATCCCCAAAGAGCGATTATCTGTTTAAAATGAACTCACTGGTACTTTAAATACATTTTTTCTGTTTCTGCACTGGTGGGAGTAGATCTTTGAAATGGATCTTTTTGTAAATGTGGGATACCATTTCACTGGCAGGGAGAGAACCTGACTGTGTGAGACAGAAAGGTATGGATTAGACATAGTTAACCATAATTCCACATACAGTACAGGTTCTGGGACCAAACCTCTCAGTCAGGGGTGGTCTCTTTCCAACAATATAGTTCCCACAGGAGTGGGAATACTCTACAGTCCACGGCCAGCTGAGGGCCTCACAGTTGGAGTTTTTCCTGGTGAAGAAGATGGTTGCTTTCAAGAGGTTTCAAGACTGAAGGAGGAAAACTCTGACTATTGTTTGTGTATGTATCAAATATAAATGTGGTTCTTCCACAGGCTTGCTGGCTTACTGAGAGGGGCTTTGCATCTGAAAGAGCCTCAGTAGAGCTATTTCTAAATAGGGACTCCTTCTAATCAAGAGAAGTCAGTTAAGGTGGCTTGGGCACCTTGCAAAGATTCTTTCATCAGCTCTCATTAGAGTTGCATCAGTTACACCCTATTGGTGCCAACCATGGGCAACTCTAAGGATGTGATGAAATTTTTTTTCACAGTTGGCTTGGGAACTTCCAGTTATCCATCAAGAAAAGCTGATTGAGAAGTCTGGGCTGAGATAAATCTCAGTTTGTCGGGTCCACATCCCCTACCAGAAGAAATGAAGACAAGGTATAAATAAATGAATGAATGAATGAATGAATGAATGAATGAATGAATGAATGAATGAATGAATGAATGAACAAATAAATGAATGAATGAAAGAAAGAAAGAAAGTTAAAAGACAAGCCTTTGTAACTGTGACAGTCACACTGATGCACACAATAACCTTATTTTGTTCTCATAACACTTCTGAAATACAACTATTGCAGATTTTTGAACCATGTCCCAAACTGTCGTGTACCATATGAAAGAGCATGTTCTTACCCTATTGGATTCATTATGATTTAGACAAACTAAAAAGTATGTCTAAATCTTAATGGCTCCAATAAATAAAATGCAAAATCTCATATCCTATAGCTTTAAATAGCAAATTTGTGAATATAAAACTTAATGAGAAGTTTATAATACTAAATGATCTCAAAACATTATTTTGTACACAATTTATCCACAGTAATTCCTAAACCTAACAAACTTTACATCTACAGTCTGGTTCATAGTGTCTCCTACACTGTGTGTGTGTTCAAGCATGAACTTATTAACTCTTCTTGGCCCAGCTGAGTCAGTCACATTGCAGGACATTTTCATTGAAGCCAGCAATGTACAGCACCATGTTCCATTCATAGATCCAATATTCCACAGTTTCCTTAGCTTTTTCCAGATCATACAATTTTTTTGTTCTCCACTGTGCTGTAATGAAAAACGTGGCTGAATGGCTTATGTGTTTGTTTGTAGGGCTGTTTGTACAAGTAAGAAGATCATGAGAAGACAACAATCTATTGACATCAAACACAAAGCATTAATAAACATTGTATTCTGTGGAATATGGTGTATGTTTCTGAATTGCTTACTTTTGACCAGAAATTCAAAGAAAACCTCTAAAGAAAACAAATATTTTGCCATAAACAAATGACTAATGAAAACAAATTGATATCCAGAGGACACAATTTCCACTGAATGCAATCTCTAAAACCCCAACAGCATTTCATAAAATCAAAACATTTTTCCTTGTGTACCATTCATTGTTTGATTTCATAAAATCTTGATTAACTGGAAGCTTTTTTCTTCTTGAAATATTTGACTCTTGGCATTTAAGTGGCTCTCACTGCCATTGTACACCACCTCCTAATCCACAAACTTCTCACTTGGTCGCCTGGAGGCTTCCCCATTTATTGTTATTTTCTTCTTGAGGTCAAAGTTACATGCCTTTGCCAGGAAATATGAATAAACGTCAGTGGAACTCATAAAAGAACAAGGTTAAAGACGTTTCCATGGAATTTACTGTGGCTGATTGCTGTGATATGGAGTGGAACTTTTTTGATGGCTGAAATTGTCAGCGTTTAATAGCAGACATCTTCCCCAGTCTGTTTTCAGTGAGGATGGATGGTCGTGCTGTGGTTACTGCTAGCTGTTTGACAGGAACTGTAACCCAAGGCAAAAGACTAGAAGGGTCCATATAAAATAAACATATTCTTCATAGCAGAAAGCTAATCATTCCCTTATTATTTACGGTGCTTAATATTTTCCTATAAACTCATAGCGGGGGAAAACCTGTCAAGAGTACTTTGAAATGAAGGTATTACACAAATTAATATGATTACTGTGTAACTTGTACAAAAATACATGCATGGAGAACTTTATTAGGAATACTTTAATAATACTGGATAGGCCTCAATTGTATAGGGCTCATGGCATAGATTCCACAAGTTGTTGAGATTTTGGTCCATGTTGAGATGACTGTATCACACACTTTCAAGCTTTGAATCTCCCATTCTGTTGGATTCAGATCTGGAGATTGGGTAAACCAGGAAAGAACATTGAACTCAATGTCATGTTTATGAGATGACTTTAGCTTTGCGACATAGCCATGTAGCTAGAAGATGGTAAATTGTGTCTGTAAAGGGATGCACATGATCAGCAATAATACTCAAATAGACTGTGGCATTCAATTGATGATTGATCGAATAATCAGACCCACAGTGTGCCAAGAAATCATTCCCCACACCATTACACCACCTCCACCAGCCTGCACTGCTGACAAAATGTAGTTTGGATTTAAGGATCCATGCAGTTAGAGCCCAATTCTGATCTATAATTTGTGTGCCTTAGCAGAAATCCAGCTTCATCAGACTGGGCTACATTTTTCCAGTCTCCAACAGTCCAGTTTTGATGAGCCAATAACCACTGCAGTCTCAGGTTTCTGGTCTTGGCTGACAGAAATGGAACACTACTTGATCTTCTGCTGTTGTAGCTCATCCGCCTCAAGATTTATATATTGAGATACTTTTCTGATCATCACAATTGTACAAAGTGGTTTCTGAGTTACTGTAGACTTTCTGTCAGCTCAGACCATCATGTCCATTCTCCATTGATCTCTCTATTCGACAAGATGTTTCCATCTGTAGAACTGCTGCTCATTGGAGTTTTCTTCTTTATTAAACCAATATGAATAAACTCTAGATACTGTTTTGTGTAAAAAATTCCAGATCATCAGGTACAGAAATACTCAAACCACTCGCCTGGCTCCAGCAATCATGCCACTGTCAAAATCACTGAGATCACATTTTCCCTCCATTTTGATGGTTGATGTGAACATTACCTGATGTTGCTGGCCGTATCTTCATGATTTCATGCATTGCATGTGCAGATATATGATTGGCTGATTTAGATCATTGCAATATGTACAGGTGTTCCTTATAGAGTTCCCAATGAGTCAACTATTCAATATTGTACAAACTGCATCTTGAACCAGTGTATAAAAATAAACCTCTGTATCCCACAACCACTGTTACAGTGGGGTGCATTTTTGTCATTAAGTAAAGAAACTCATTAAGTAATTGACCACTTTTGGAGAATAACATAATTAAGAGAGTGACCTGCTGAGACAGACAGGAAATAAGAGCCAAACTCTTGGAAGGAAAGTTTTCCTACATGCTTAGAACAACCTTTCAGCCAAGTTCCTTATACAGTTGGATGAAAGAAACTACAACAACTGACGTTCATAAGCTCTAAGTCCTTTTTTTTAATTTTGATACTTTTCATTGGTTATGAAATTCTTTGTGTGTTTGCAAAGTACAGTGATACCTCGAGATACGAGTTTAATTCGTTCCGTGATTTTGCTCGTATCTCAAATTGCTCGTATCTCAAAGCAATTTTCAGCATTTAAATTAATTGAAATCCCATTAATCCGTTCCAGCTCGCAAAATTTCACTCCAGTTGTTTGGTTTATCTGTTTTGAATATGAAAAATGTACAGTACCTGTATTTATAAATGACAAATATTGTATAAAAACATACAGTAATAAAAGAGAATGTTAAAAAAATAAACTGATTTCACTTTACGGAAGATGCGCACGGAGGTGTTGAGGGAGGAGTAAACAGGCGGAGGAGTTAGGAGGAATTACACTTTCACTTTCGTTCACTTACTCGCTACTCTACACTCTTAATGCTACTTTACACTTAAATGGAACTTAACTAAACTTCATTTAGAGCGAGGAGAGCAGCAACTAGAAAATAGAATAGACCCCCGTATAACAGAACCATTAATCATGCATAGAGTTAAAAATAGGAAAGGATAAAAAATAATAAATGAATAACTGGATAAATAAATAATTAAATAATTAGAGCGAGAGAGGGAGAGAGAGAAACATATGTGGAGATTTATGACGTAAACTGGTACAAGGAACACAGGTTCCGGCATGGTGGAGTCGGGGTTGGAGGATGGAGTTTAAATCGCAGCAGCAACGAAGCGCTAGAAAGCGGCTCAATGAATGGGAATTTAAATGGTCGGGTAATATGGATGTCGTAACCGGATTGGTGCGCGTCGTGGACAGCTGAGCTGATGCACGCTTGACGACGTGGCCTGCCTGAACTAACGGGATGCTTGATTTCTCTTAACTTAACTGAACTTAATTGCTACAATTTCAGTTTTTTTTTTACATTAATTTTGCTTAATTTTCTTCATCGCTTTTCTCTTCACTTGTTTTTGCCTTTTTTGTCACTCTTTCCTCACTAACATCTGCCGGTCGTTTTAATAAAAACCTGTCCGGTCGGCATATCAGATGCGGTGTAGTCGCACAAGTTCAAAATTTTTAACAGTTCCAACGCTTAAAACGGATCCGAAAATTACGGATCTGCAGATGGTCGGCACCTCACGCAGCGCCTTTGCGACTCTACATAGGAAATGAATGACTTCCTGTTTATCGGCCGTCGTTTGTCGTGTGCAGTGGAAAGGCGGCTTTAACCGAGTGAGACGCGGGAAGCTGAGGCGGGGAAAGAGAGCACATGTGGTTGTTGGGGATCTTTGTTTCGGTGGCTCGGATGCTCGTATCTCAAAAATTTGCTCGTATCTCAAGCCAAAAATATGGTCGAATCACAGCTCGTATCTCAAAAAAATCCTATGTCAAAGCACTCATTTCTCGAGGTATCACTGTACTGTATGTGCACCACATATAATTGTGTTTTTGTCTACTTTCTTGTGTCACCCAGATGAGGATAGGTTCCCCAACTGAGTCTGGTTCCTCTCAATGTTTCTTTCTAATATTATCTCCGGGAGTGTTTCCACACCATGGCTGCTACTGATACATTTATAAAGTATAATTTATATCTAGAATTAATCTATCTCCAGAAAGACAATGTCCATTGTTAAATGTGTATACAAATAAAATTTAATTTACTGAATTGAATTGAAGCCAAATAGCAAAAATAGACATTCATTCATTCATTCATTTTCTACCGCTTATCCGAACTACCTCGGGTCACGGGGAGCCTGTGCCTATCTCAGGTGTATCCTGCCAAAAATAGACACTTTTACATAATTGCATAATACAATATAGTATTTAATGCATATTACAATGTAGCTGTGTTGCATACACTTTAGCCATAAGAATTCATTTTGCCTTTATCACATAATCTATTCACCAAAATGCCTTATCTTTTCCACCTCAGCCAAAATTACAATTTTGCAATATTTACACTTTATTACAGAAGTTGTGTAGATGTCCTCCTGCCTAAATCTCTGGTGCTCTCACTTCACACTCCTCAGATGTGCCTGTCTTTTTTTGTTACGTCAGCATGTATAAATAGTCTGTGTTGTCCCACTGTACCTTGCAATGTCTGAATAGCGTTCTGCTTGCAATTCAGAATGGTATCTCTGCTTGTGCTTTGCAGTATTCTCATTGGTCATCTCATCATTGTCAGTTTGTAATCATTGGCTCTCATGGGATTATTCTTTCGCTATGTTTGACCTTTTCTGCCTGTTTACTGAAAAGGCTATAAAAATGTAATTCAGCGGATGCATCCGACCAGCTATGCATGCTGAGTGCCATGCACACGCACGTTAGATCTACTAACTTAACATGCTGCGTTGATTTTTTATCTAGAAAAATTGCAGACGATTAAAGACGTATAAACAATGGGATTGGGTTAGAAACAGAGAAGCAGCCCGTTGCTAACCATAGCTTTGGTTTGTGGTTCATAAGAAGTTTTGCATTTATGCACACACTGAAAATTCAGTGATAGGCTATGTGTGCGTGCATGACTCCAAAGATGCCCTCTCTCTCTCTCTCTCTCTCTCTCTCTCTCTCTCTCTCTCTCTCTCTCTCTCTCTCTATCTCTGTCTCTCTCTCCCTCTTTCTCTGGACCATGGCCATGTCAGTAGGGACAAAGAGGCCTACCTCCCAGAGCTCATTTTTCCAGTCATTGCTAAATACTCATACTATCTGCTCTCTCAGGCTGGTAACCCAAGAATGCAGCCCAAGAGTACTGCACTTACATTGTTCTGAGGGTAAGAAATATTTAGTGCCGAGAACAAGAACCTCAAAGCTGACCATGTAAATGTGTCATGAGTGTCTGTGTGTGAGTTTACAAGCACATAAAATATTCCTCATTTCATTTTACAAAACTGTAATAAACAGACCTGGAGCAATCTATCTTAGACCTCAAACAGCTTCTTTTGTTTAAGAACAAGCAGCACAAAAGCACTTGAACAGAAAATACACTTTAAGTCACTCTTACTGTTATTAATTAAAGAGGTTATCTCTCCAAAAGCCTGGTTTTCTCAGTGCTCTTGTTATTGTTCTCTCACAAACGTCCCAAAGCACATATCAACTGCTTTCGCTCTTCCTGTTCTCTTCTAATCTGACAACGCCGGTCGTGCCTGGAGGCTGCTATTGCATTTATTTCTTCATTCCCCAATGGAAATCTTTCCCGTTGTTTCTCAGTCACGTTGGCTTGCTCACCATTCTCTGCTCTCTCTCAGCTTACACAACCGCTGTAAATTTCAAGAAAGAAAAAAATTTACATCTGTGTGTACAGCGGATGTAACAACATGTTAATATAAGATTGATGTCGCTTATGATGTGCACCAAAATGACTTAGGCCGAAGTCTTTGATTTAGTTTTGTAAATTCATGCGATGACAAAGCATTCAAAGTGCTACATTTGACAGTATGTAAGACTCTTTTTATCTAACACACTTTTTTGCTTTTCCTCCATTTTCATCCCTTTTTGATGAATTGTTCCATGTAGAACTGCGACCGTCACCTCTTCAGGAATCTGGAAAAAACCATGCTCGGAATGAAAGGAATTCTGGTCTCTTCTCAGTTGCCCTTTTTTCCGCTCTTTGCTTTAATAGTCCTTTGCAAGGCTGGGGCCCTGGAGTTTTTCTTTTGTTTTTTGAACTGCGACCAACGATAACAGCATCCTATAAACAATGGGGTTTGTTGATCAGCAAGGGAGTGAGGAGAGTGTGCGATGAGGAGGAGGAGGAGGAGGAGGAGGAGGTGGGGGAGAGTGTTATTGCGTTTGGCAGCTGCTGCGCTGGCAGCTTCTCCACTGAGGGTTAGCGATGTGCTCTTTGTGGCGGTGAGCAGATATTATGTCAGTTCTTGGCTATGCGGCTGCTCTCGCGGGAGACGGGACCCTGCTTCCCCTCATAAGCCCTCTCACTTTACCTCTCTCTGTCAGTCAGATCCTTTTAGCAGACACAATACCATTCATCTGCCCCAAAATGCTTCAAATGGAACACAGGAAAAGTATCCAAAAATACTGATGCTGACTTTAATGCACATGCGATTACAGAATACAGAGCTGTAAGCACACATGCAGAAAAGATATAAAATTGAAACACTTTTATAGCAGCTGTTCTTCCGAAACACTACTAAACTAAAGTATAAGTATCATATATTTTGCTATTTTGTTCTTATGTTGTTGCGACTCAAGGCTACAAGGAGCTGAACACAGACACATCAGAGGCAAAAATAGGGTGAACTCGGTGCTTTTAATTATTTAGCAGTCTATTCCTCATGAATGTAAGTGCACAGGGAAAGGGGAAAAAAGGAAGGTGACCAAGAGTGCTCTATCGGTGAGGTCGATGTGCTAGGCTAAGTGAAGGCTCTGGGTGTGAGTTGGAGACCCAGGAGGCTGGCAGGGCACAGCAGGTTTAAGGAGCATCATCTTTTTCCATGTCTTCCATGGCTGCTTAACAAGAAAGAAGAGTTGCACATTATTTCCCATGTGGCATGACACATTACCTTCCCAAAGGCTCTGCACTCTACACTGTTTTCCCATCTTCTCCCTGAGGATGAGGAGCTTGTAGTTTCACTCTGATAGGCCGCTGGGTTTTTGCCACGCTCCTATGGCCCCCCATGGCCATGCGATTCCTGGCTGTCCATAACACCGGGGTGAATTGGCGCTGTCCATTGTTGCATTGTGACAGACAGTCTGTGTTCCTGTGTTGGGTCCCTGCACTTTGCTGGAATTAGTCCTGTAGGTATAGGAACCATTGAGTTACTCTACTATTGCTGTCTTTAGCTTTAGCCATCCACTGAAGAGGGGCATGCCCATCCAGGTAGTACCCATGTTCCTTGATGTGCCCTCTTAATTGCAAGGGCTTACCTTTCTACGGCAGCGTAGAGTCTCTAGTGAACTCAATTTGCTGCTGATGTAGGGGACTGGGTGCTCTTCCCCTGGAAAGACTAGGGAGAGGACCGCAGCAAGTCCAGTTTCCGACATGTCCATGTGCACTCGGGAAGTGGCCGCTGTGGACCAGAATTTCCTGTTTTAGTGTTTTATATTCCTCTGCTTCCTCCGGGCCAAACATGTAGTAGGCCAACTGGGTTTCTCCTGAGAGATAGGGTCGAAGTCCTCCGTTGACCACCCTTCCTGGCTGGTGTGCACCGAGTGCACATGGACATGGTGAGGTGGTGAGGGCCTCCTTCAGCTGCTGGAATGCGTGCTCCACTGTGGTTGTCCAGTGCACCTGCTCCAACTGGCCTTTCCTTGTAAGATCTGAAAGGGGGCAACTACAGAGATATGCACGTAGCGTCCATATAACCCAGCCAGCCTCAAAGAGGCACATACCAGCTTCTTGGTGGAGGGATGTTTGTACTCACATATGGCTTCATCTTTTTTTTTCTTGGGGCTCTTCTCTGGATACCCAATGGAATACAGAGGTATATACCTTCTGACGAAGTTTCCCCTTCTCACCCGGCCAAACTGGCCAATCTCATCCAAAGAGTAACCGGACTGGTAGGTCGTGCATCAGTCCCACCAGAATCGCCCTCCTAATTCCTGATTTTCACTTGTGCAGCAGGGACCTCACGGATATCAACATGGACACACGAAACCAAAAGGTCATGGTGCTGCCAAAGTCAAGAAGGGCAGACAGAGGCCATCCATTCACTTCCACAGTGGATATTCTAGGCATGGCAGTGGTGTGCATTGTGCAACCTGCCAACCATAGCTTGTTGGCTTGGGGTGACATGGTTGGCTCTTACTCAGTTGGCACTGCGGGGCAGTTGTCCTGTTCCCTCCTCTCCCCTCGATATTCTATGTTGCGGCAACGGAAAGTGCCTAGACAACGAGGCCTCACTGTAGGATCCCTTTGCTCTCCATTGCCGATTTTCAGCATTGGCATTCTAGGGCCTCCAGCATTTCACGTAGCGTGGCAGCTTCCTTTGACCCGACTACTTTCTATCTTTCAGGGGAAGAGCCCGGAGGAACTGGTCCATAGCCCACTTGAAGACTTTAGCTGCAGTCAGCTTGTCAGGCTGAAGCCAGCGCCAAGCAATAAACAGCAAACTATACGTTTGAGTCCGGAGGCACTGACGGGGGATTGGCCGCTGTGGACCAGAATTTCCTGTTTTAGTGTTTTATATTCCTCTGCTTCCTCCGGGCCAAACATGTAGTAGGCCAACTGGGTTTCTCCTGAGAGATAGGGTCGAAGTCCTCCGTTGGCCACCCTTCCCGGCTGGTGACCCACTTAAACGGCTAAAGAAAACTTTCGACATCATCCTCACTGCTCATTTTGATAAAGGCATTCTGGGCTAGATGGAGTCATAATGTTTACATTTGGGGACACTGTAGCTACAGTCATTTGCAAAAGTTTAGGAACCCCTGACAATTTCCAGGATTTTTATTTATAAATATTTGGGTGTTTGGATCAGCAATTTCATTTTGATCTATCAAATAACTGAAGGACACAGTAATATTTCAGTAGTGAAATGAGGTTTATTGGATTAACAGAAAATGTGCAATATGCATCAAAATGAAATTAGACAGGTGCATTTCACGCTCTTCTGTAATTATATTTGTCACGCAGAAAAACTTGATATTTATCATATATTTAATATGCCACATTGCCCAAAATGTATCTCTTTGCACCGCTGTCTCTATGGAACCGGGCAGGAATCAAGCGCGTCTCCCCTGGAGTTCTTAGTCGAGCTGACACTTATCAGCAAATCAAAAAAGAGCCTACACAATAGCCAATCAGAAAATAACACTATTGTATATGGGTAAGATTTAACGCAACAACCAATGAAAAAAAGCATATCCTGTAATTGTTCAGCATCATCCTCGTTCACTCACAGAGAAAACTACTGGAGCTGCGAGCATCATTTTGAGCACAGAGTAAGTCATGATCTCCTGTTTTAATGTTACAACAAATTCACAACTTGTTTGACACAAACAATGACGTTTTGACTGCTGTTAGAGAACGTTTTCCAGATAATCAGCATCAGTTTTTTATTAGTGTCTGTAACTTAGCCAACAGTTTTACAGCCTGTTCACTGACAACACCTGCTCAGAACAAGTAGTCTAGGCCAGTGGTTCTCAAAATGGGGGCCCTTTCTTTATGGCATATATTTATATATATTTATAAAATAATGAATCTATCATAAATTCTGGGTAATTAAATCTCAGAAAAATAAGGCTACTAACCAACAGCACTACATTGTATAATATAATATGTTTTGTTTAATTAAAATATTTGGAATGTTTTATGTCATAATGTGTGTGTGTGGGGGGGGCACTGTATACAATGTCACTCTTGCCTGTCTTCAAAACTTGAGAGCCCTGCAGCTAGCATTACAAATCTGTTTTTGTTGCCACTTAAATGAAACATTCTGGACAGAGATTTGGTGTTTGTATATAAAACTGTGTATAAATAACCATCATGTCATACAAGAAGAAGGAGAAGCAGTGTGTGATCTACCGTCTTCACTCCCACTGGTAGTTGCTGCAAAAGTGCTATTTGCATAAAGCTAAACTTTTCTCATCTTTGTCACATCTTTAAACATGCCCACGTCTAGTTGCCTGTAGACACAGCTGCTGTCGCTCATGTCACTAGAAATCGGCAGCTGTCATGGAAATTGAATGATCCCGGTCACTTTGTCGCTGTATGTGTGAACAACAGCTAACCAGATGATTGCCGCTGAAGAAGGAGCCTCTTTTTAAGAAGTTTTGTTTGTTCAGGAACTCCCTCATTTGCACTGGTGTAAACAATTATTATTATCATTATTAACACTATAATATGTAATAGTTAATAATCACAAGTCATGAATAATCGAGCTGCATCTCAAACTGCATACTACTTTATTAAGACTTTTGTCACTGTATCATTTTAGAAATTGCTATTTATTCAACTTATTGCACTTTGTGTCTTTTGGGTTGTAGATTTTTTCCTTCTAAATACATGCACTCACAGCTGGAAGATGAATCCATGTGGTGGAGAAAAGTGCAGCACCACCCACATTACAAAATAAGCTTATGGAAGTAAAAGCATTTCTCTACAGGAGAAAAAAACTTCCAATACTACATGGTGCAGCTTTACAGTAGCTTAATAAAGCAAAATGCAGTTTTTCATGTCTCGTTAAAACATTTAAAAATCTAGATAATCACTATATAAACACATGCTCCATACAATTGTGCTCCTTAGTTCAGTAATCAAGGCACTGATCGGGAAATTGGCCATTTTAAGAGTTCTCAAAATCCTTCATTGCCTAAAATAGAAAATCCCAGAAAGCACTGTAAAATCAAGGGATCATCGATGTTCACAATGTTCTCTTACTGGAAATGATGTCATATTGTCTGAAGCCTCCGCCAGATTTTTACATTTACATTTCTGTCATTTAGCAGACACACTTATCCAGAGTGACTTACATTTTATTTCAATTTATACAACTGAGCAACTGAGGGTTAAAGGCTTTGTTCAGGGACCCAGCAGTGGCAGCTTGGTGGACCTGGGATTCGAACTCATGACCTTCCGGTCAGTAATCCAACACTTAGTGGTTAAGGCGTTGGATTAGACCTAGCTTCTTCAAACAAAGAAGTCTGTCGTTGTTGTAGCTTTCCTTACATTAATGATTTCTGACTTTATTTGATGCCCTATATACGTTTTGTCTCAGTCTAACAGCTTTTAAGCATTAAATTATTTCAAAAAATCTACTATCTGGCCTGTGATCCTGCTTGAAGTATTATGACAGAAACACGTGATTAAGCTAACACACTATATGATGTATAAACTGTGCATGTGGTAGACTAGTGGTTAAGGTGTTGGGCTACCAATCAGAAGGTTGTGCGTTCGATCCCAGGACCACCAAGCTGCCACTGTTGGGCCCCTGAACAAGGCCCTTAACCTTCAATTGCTCAGTTGTATAAAAATGAGGTAATGTAAGTCACTCTGGTTAAGAATGTTTGCCAAATGCTGTAAACAGGGCTGTCAAGTATCACGCATTGAGAGTGACAGTCACACATTTGGGTCTTTTATCACGTTCTTCTGCCACACATTGTATTTCTCACGCAGAAAAACTTGTTGACTATTTATCATTTAATAAGTCGCAGCGCCCAAAATGTATCTGTTCGCACCGCTGTCTCTATGGAACTGGGCAGGAATCAAGCCTGACACTTATCAGCCAATCAAAAAAAGAGGCTACACAATAGCCAATCAGAAAATAGCACTATCTGGGTAAGATTTAACGCAAAAACATTCATTAGCGAGGGTATTTTTCGACAGTTGATTATTTATTTATTTATTTATTTATTTATTTAAAAATGGGGGGGGGGGGGGTGAAGATGTCTCGCTTGCCTTTCTTCAAAATTTGGGAGCCCTGTGTAAATGTAAATAAAACTTAATTTTCAGGTTGTCACAATGATCGATGAGGGAATTAGAAAGTCGACAGAAATGTAATTATCATTGTCCCAATGTGTAGTGAGCCAAAGTTCTTACCTTCCACATAAAATAGTGATTCACCACCTAGGGAGCTCTAGAGCGGATTGCGACGCACCCTGTTTTTATACAAACGTGCAGTACCGGAGTCGAACATCACACAGGTGTGGGCGCAGGCTTGTTGCCACGACAACAGGACTTGACTCGAGCAGTGCTTAGTTTCTTTTGCCTCGTGCGCTTCTCTCGGGTTACAGATTACATGTAGTGAACGTTTATTCCCGGAAAAAGACTGTTCCACATAAATGCAGCATGAACAATACAATCAGCGTGAAATCATTAAGACGACCACATCAGCGAGGACACCGTATACCGAATTTAAAGTCTCATTTTTTAGACTGTAACATAATGCACGTGCTGGATCAGATAATCTGAAATTAAACCTGTTTCCTATGAGATTATGACCATCAACTTACACTGTGAGATGTGCCAAACCCAAACTTTCAACATAAAACAGAAGCTTTAAAATGGGGATTTGATGGGGATTGTTTCATGACTGATTAAAATAAAACGAAGGTTTATAAAACGTATGCAATTGACAACTCAAACGCGCTCGCGCCCTTGTACATGATGAATGAAAGCAGTTGAGTTGTGTGTTGTGCGAGTGCTCCCCTACTGTCTGTCCTGCTTCATAACAAGCAACTGTGTTCTAGATCCTGAAGCCCAGACACAATGCACTTAAAAAACACAGTAATATATATATATATATATATAAAATAAATATTCTCATCAGTGGAATGTGTTGAATTAATTGGTGCCTCCTGCCCACTCACCAGGACTTGTATGACACAAGAACCATAAACTGGGCAGAAAAAATCACTACTGACGCTTCGCACCCTGGACACAACCTCTCTCAGCTTCTCCCTTCTGGCAGGCGCTACAGAACTTTGGTTACTAAAACTGCCAGACACAGGAACAGTTTCTTTCCCCAGGCCCCTTATCACCCTGATTAACAACTCACCATAATTATAATCCCTGCTTCATATCTGTAAGTACTGCATTATCAGAACTGTCAGTAGTCACATCATCCGTGTATGTTACACACACTACTGCTGCTGCATATTGCACAAAAAGCATAATATCGCACAATATTATTCTTTGCACGCCCACACTTTATGTACATAACTGATCAGTCATATATTCATATTTAATACTCATAATGTCTATTGTATCTCATCTGCATTGTCTTGTATAGTCTATTATCTTGTATAGTATAGTGTAATTTATGTCAGTACTTCTGAGAGTCACAAACAGCTGGAACCAAATTCCTTGTGTGTGTCAACATCAACACACTTGGCCAATAAACCTGATTCTGATTAAGTATTTTAAAAGGATAGATATAAATATTAGATGGAATTAAACTCACAGATTATTCATTCAGTTTGCTTGTAGGTTAATACCGTACACTATAGTAGTCAAAGTTTCCAAACACCTGTGATTCCATGTGTGGTTCTTTCTCCAAATTGTTGGACACACAATCGTTTACATTAATAATACCCCATGCACAAAGTGAGCGACATGATGACATTGTTTGCTGAGGTTGGAGTGGAAGAACTTGTTAGTCCTGACCTCAGCCCCCACTGAACATCTTTAGGATGAACTGGAACACTGAGTGCATCCCAGGCCTCCTCACCTGACATCACTGCCTGACCTCACTAATGCTCTTGTGGCTGAATGAGCACAAATTCCCACAGCGACACCGCAAAATCTACTATTTTTCTTCCACACTTACATTTATAGTACTTATTTGGCATAAAGCAGTAAAGGAGATGCATTTACAGTATTTGACAGACGCCTGGCACCAGAGCAAGCTACAGAAGTGCATTAAAGGCTTTATGAAAAATGGATCCCGATACTGGTTCAATAGGTCATAGACCAAGAATACCATCAGTCTAAAAACTCTGTTGGGAGGTCAAATGGCAAGAAAAGCATACAAAAAAAAAAAAAAAACGTTTTTGTTTTTTTTTAAGTGCAAAGATCAGCCCTATTGTTTTCATGAATAGTGTGTATGTACAGTATTTAGCAATAAAACGTTCCAATTTGTTACTTTTTCTGTATTTATATAGCTTTCATCGCAAGAATTTTGATTCAAGATTATGTTTGGTTTAGTTTTTTTTTTAAATAAAAGACTCAATTGGACATTTTTCTGGGCATCACACATGTCTCCTAGCTGATCAGAATCAGGTTTATTGGCCAAGTGTGTTGATGTTGACACACACAAGGAATTTGGTTCCAGCTGTTTGTGACTCTCTCAAAAGTACAGACATAAATAACACTATACTATACAAGATAATACAGACTATACAAGACAATGCAGATGCGATACAATAGACATTATGAGTATTACATATCAGTCGTGATTTTTCCTGCCCGGGTTCTGGTTCTTGTCCTGGGAAGTGGGCAGAGGGGCACCAATTATTTTTTCTGCTGTTTTAACCGTCTGTCTGTTTCTGTCCTGTTTTGTTGCTGCACCAAACCAGATGGTGATGGATGTGCACAGGACAGATTCAATGACTGCAGTGTAGAACAGCATCAGCAGTGGCAGACCAAACTTCCTTAATTGGTGTAGAAAGTACATCCTGATTTGGTTGATGTTTTAAATTTTTGACATGTTTCCTTTTTTTCTCAAATAAAGTATGCATACTACCATGCTATATCCATGCTTTTAAAACCTTTATTCATAGCATAAAGTATCAAAGTAGTGACAGTCTGTACAGTGCGTTTCCCCTGCTCTAACACTCCCATTCAGCTTACAGTACTCACACTCTCTCTCTCTCTCTCTCACACACACACACGCGCACACAGGGGAGAAGTGTTTGGCTAAACCAGTTGCAAGTCTTTAATCCATGTCATCCAAACACATGCTCATGACCCTCCTCTCATGTCTCCTTTCAGTCACATCATGATTTCGGTTTAAATGGATCTGACCAGATCTTCACACCTAAAGAAAAAAAAAGACCAGATAACTGTAATCTGTGTTGCTGCTGTCTGATCAGTTTGTGATACAGAGAAGTGTTCTCATTCACTTTACTCTCAGGTATGTTTAGAATAGATTTGTGTTAATCAGTACTGGAGTGCAACTGTAACAGAGAGATAATATACTCACCAACGGGCTGAACATCTGCTTGATTGATTCCGGCTCGGTTAATTTTCTGGATTTGCTCTGTAGAGGATTTACATTAAGATTAGACACAGGATGGATAGATAGATAGATCTAGCAGAAGTGCAAAGAGTAGCAATTGTGCAAATAGACAAGTGCAGATAAATATGTAAACATATGTACAGCATGTAATATATAGATATATATGTAAACATATGTACAGCATGTAATATATATAGATATATATGTAAACATATGTACAGCATGTAATATATATAGGTATATACGTAAAAATATGAACAGCATCTAATATATATAGATATAGATATAAACATATGTACAGTGAATAAATATAAAGGCTATAAGATACACATAAATAAAATAGTGCAGATGTATGTAAAGCACAATATGTGTAGAGGATGAGGAGTATAAAAAATACAATATGTAATATGTACATTGTATGTATAATTGTACAGAAGTCATAAACAATATTTTTACACAATTAGAGATGATAAACGTTTGAAAAAATAAAAGTTTTATAAGAGTTGATGCCGTTTAATAACAAAAATGACTTTTAGCTTTTACGGTAATGTAATATTACTATTACTATTATTGTTATTATTATTAGCAATTAGCAAAGTTATCGCTAACAGATAAATGACAAACTTAAATGGGTTAAACTTACTGTAGTCATCTGTGTGAATGAGAGGATGGAAAAATATAGGATAAAAAGCCGCTGCTACCGCAGTTACGAAGCCTCCGAATATGAACACCGTTAATCTCCTGGTCGCCATGATTATTGTCACTTGTCAGAGGACAGAGCCGAAGATGCTATTTTCTTCCGGGGTAAAGTTCATGAAGTTAAAAAAATCAAGACAAAAAGTTACAATAGAAATGTACAACGTTATGTTAGTATATTTTGTACGATTTTTTTTTAAATTCTTATTTAAATCCATGTTAACAAAAATAAAATCTTCTAAGGGTTTTTTCTTCGGGGGGTAAAATAAATAAATAAATAAATAAATAAATAAATAGAAATAAATAAATAGAAATAAATAAATAATAAGTAAACATAATAAATTCGGGGGGGGGGAAATGGAAGCATGGCTAAATAAAATCAGTACAGCTTCGAGCTATATTAAGAAGGGTCTAAGCTCGTTAATTCATGGAAATAACACAAATCGAATTAAAACTGGGACTTTTATATTGTAGTTTTTTCTCAAACTGTTATCGTTTGTCCCCGCCTACATTCCGAAAGAACCTGCCGATTGGCCAATTTCTTTGGAGTACGAACTACTAGCCAATCGTAGCACACAAAACTAGATTCAACAGTCCAATCATAGCACAGGCTCTGTCCGAAAACAAATGGGGAGAATTATTACTGTTGCTGTGTCATCTCCGGGTCGCAATAGCTTACTTTTTTAGCACATTCATTTAGCGCCTCTGTCAACTAATCGCTTCTGAGGTAAAGTGCCACAATGGCTTCCCTTAGCACCTACCGACTGAGTTGCTCTATTCCGGGCCATGAGATGGATGTCAGAGGTCTCGTTACGGCGGGGTTTCCAGATGGAGCTTTTGTTTCCGCGTCCAGAGACAAAACAGCCAAAGTCTGGATGCCAAATTCAAGGTAGCCGGTTTGCTAGCAGTCCATCAGCTGTTTATAACGTACAGAGCGGATGTGTGTCTGAGACGTAAATAACGTCACTTATTAATGTGATCGTGTGTCTTGATGTGAGCAAAAGTCTGTTCGATAAACAACGGGCTAAATGTCCACATGCTAATCGAAACTGAAGCCTGTATTTCACTGGGACTTAAAGGCAGCTCCAGAAAAATACAGAAGCCACCTTGGAAATGTATAGATACAGAAATACAAACACGGATGTTCTGTTTATAAAGTAAAACTCAAGCCACCAAAGGATTGTTATTTGTTTAGAGTTTCGCACGTTTATTTATTTATTTATTGTGTATTTAATGTTTTTGTTTATTTTATTTGTTTATTTTATTTGTTCATTTTTTGTTTATTTGTTTATTTCTGTTTTTTATTTGTTTATTTTTTGTTTACTTATTTATTTATTTATTTATTTTTCATTTTATTAGTTTATTATTTTTTAACCTCCCATTGTACCAATTTCAAACTAGGGATCCTGACAAATTTATTTATTTTTTTGTGTATATATGTGTGTATGTATATATATATATATATATATATATAACATTCAAATGGTTAGTCACAAAAAAAAAATATTTCAGGACTTGACAATTTGTTCAGTTTGTGATTATATTCCATTAGAATCAGAATCATGTTGACCAAGTGTGTTGATGTTGACACACACAAGGAACTTGCTGTTTGTGACTCTCAAAAGTAAAGACATAAATAACACTATACTATACAAGATAATACAGACCATTTGACGTTATTTTTAAGTACAATAACTTTCGTTGTCGTGAGTAAAATACAATAACAGAATCCCATTAAATATGATTGAGTTTTTCAGTCTTGTCAGCCTTATATGGAGGATCAGCGAAGACCTAGAAAAATCCTGGAAAAAAGAATCTTTGATACAACATCATGAATTCTGCAGTGAAGTTGAAGTTTAGTCCAACAGAATCAATGCAAAATATATTGTCTGTTTACTTGTGTTTCGGGTTCTGCAGTGAGAAGAGGGGCTTCATAGAGATGCACTGCATGAACGGCCACACAGACTATGTGTCCTGCGTGTGCATCATCTCCCCGAATGAGACGTACCCCCACGGCCTCATCGCCACCGGCAGCAACGACAACAACATCTGCATCTTCTCTCTGGATCGACCCGATCCACTCCTCACTCTAAGGGGACATAGCAACACAGGTGTGTTTTTACAATAAGGAAGCCTGATAATGCTGCTAAGTCAGATACAGTTCAGTGCAGCCATTTCTCTGCTTGAATACACCTGGTCATCACCAGGATATAGGTGTGTGTCAGACTGGGGAAATCTGCTCTAATAACCTGAGTCTATAATATTCATGAGTGTAGAAAGATCTAATAATCGTTACCAGATGTCAGTATCATCCACAGCTGTAGTGAGAGCTCTGTGAATTAGATATCTCTTTTTTTAAGCCTGATACAAGCCAGGAGATTCTCTAAAAACTAACTTAAAGTATGAATATAATAATGCAAGAAAGATTCACAAATGAGACTGAAGTCTGTGTCTCAGGCCACTGATTAAGTTTGGAACCTGATGATAAATTAGACAGATGGGCAAATAGTATAACAGCTAGATTATCTCTAATCTTTCTAATGTTAGCTAGCATTATTGCACATATCACAATACAGTCTGTCCTCATCAGTCTGGGGAGCTCATACGACATTGGGCTGTGTTTCCCTTCTTTTTCTATTTGAAATGAAACCCATGCAGTGCATCCCCGACAGACCACTTCCAGGGTCTTACAGAAATGAATGTAAAAGAAGCAAACTCCATGATATTCTGAGGAGCTTTCAGTTTTTTTCAAAAGTACTGCACGTACGCGGGGTGACGTCATGACAACACACCTTGAGCCAAAGCCATTTTCGGTTCTCGTGCATTGCATATGAAGTTTGAGTTTAGATTTATTAGGAACTTTTAGAAATCCTTCTCATCCTTATGAAGCTGTCTGATATAGAAAGTCACAGAACTGCATCATAAAAGTTGAGATTATACAGAAGCTGAAATCTTTCTGAATGTAGCGTAGAGACACCAGGATCCTCAACATGATGATGATGATGATGATGGGAATAAAACACTTTATAAACACCAAACCTTAACAACTGTTGTGTTATTCGCAGTGTGTTCGCTCTCGGCTGGGAATTTCGGGACATTGCTGAGTGGATCGTGGGACACAACGGCCAAAGTCTGGCTTAATAATAAGTGTATGATGACCTTACAGGTAAACTCATATTGTGTTTACGTGACTTGATAATGCAGAGGGCTTTTTACACTGCACTTAATCTCGAGTTATCAACTTTCTAAACCCCAAAACGTAGAGAAACGCTTCACACTTTAATCATTTAGAAGCTCTGCTCTGAAGCACGGATAGCAGAGCTTTCGCAGTTTTATTGCTACATCATGTGTACAGTGTGAAACGTTAGTGTTACAGCTAGATTCTTAGTAACAGACGCAATCAGAAACCGAACAGCATGTACCTCACGGCACAAGCTTTGTACAGTCTGCTCAGTTTTATGCCACTGTAGTGTGTGGGATTTTTTTCTTATCCCCCCATTGTCTTTGTCTGTCTCAGGGAGCTTTATGTGGTAACATTTCTGCTTACTGATGTGAAGTCATGAGGCAAATAGTTACTGAAATTGGTCACAATACCTGCTTTTATCCAGACCTGGAAGTCGACGCTGCAAATATGTAAATAAGTAGGTTAAGTCAGGGTTTAGGAATGTAGAGTGTTAAATATCAGATGATGAACAGCCAGAATTAATTGTTAACCCCTGGTAAAGTACGAGCAGTGTTGAATGTCCAGCTGAAATGCAAACAAGTACAAAGACGCATGTTTGTTTATTTGTTCCTCTTGCTCGTTGTCAGGGACACACACAAGCGGTGTTGGCGGTTGTCATTTTGCCAGAACAGGGTCTTATGCTCACAGGATCCGCTGACAAAACTATTAAACTCTGGAGAGCAGGTCGTTGTGAGAGAACATACTCAGGTGAGTTTTTTTTTTCTTTTTTTTTTTTGTGTATGATGATGTATTTCCTTTTTAATTTAGTGTGTTTCCCTGACTGATCGTTCAGGAATAAAACACGACTGAGAGAAATTGTCAGCAGTGGGGTGGTGTGATGCAGTCCAGCACGAAGCAGAGTTACTTTATTCACCATGAATTTCATTGTTTTCCGACAGCAGCGTTTTACCAGTTGTTGTTTAACAAGCTATGGTTTTGAAGCATCTCAAGCTTCGGTTAATATTGTGGAACATCAGCGAGGTCTTCACCATTGTTTTGAAATTTGACCGATTTGCATATGACTAATTTGTGCGAATGACCCCAGGGAGATCTGCACTAAAACACTGAAACCTACATATACATTCAGATGACATGATGGTTGTGACACCATTACTAACCTGGAGCTTATCTATTAAAGAGTTTATTACATTATCTAGGACGAGTTGAACAACTTAGCAGAGCAGGAAATGTTTGCAGAAATACAACTGAAATAAAACCTGATCAGCCCCAGAATTGTTCATAATTGTTCAACAGAATTGTTCTACTACACTCACTGAGCACTTTATGAGGGACATCTTTACAATGACACATTCATGCAGTTATCTAAATCAGCTCATCACATGACAGCAGCGTCATGCAGCAGATCATGCAGCAGCTTCAAGTAATGTTCACGTCAATCATCAGATCATCTCATTTATCTCTGAGATTTTTGCTTGATTGTTGGTGTCAGATGGGCTGGTGTGATTATTTCTATAACTGATCTCCTGGGATTTTCACAAACAACAGTCTAGAGTTGACTCAGAATGGTGTAATAAAGAAACAAACATCTAGTGAGCAGCAGTTCTACAGCTGGAAACACCTTGTCGTCGAGAGAGATCAACAGAATGGACCGAATGTTTGGAACTGACAGAAAGACTTCAGTAACTCAGAAGCCACTTTGTGCAATTGTGATGAGCAGAAAAGTATCTCAGAATGCACAACATGTCGAACCTTGAGGCAGATAGGGCTTCCACTTCTGTTCCGGATCTGGCCGTTTATCCAGTAAAACACCTTTTGGGATTTGTTTAGTAGAAGTGATTCCTGCAGATATTTCAGGTGCACTTTCTTGCTGTGAATTCCATGATGCAGTCACGTCAACATGGAGCGGAATCTCACAGGAACTTTTGGAGCATCTTGTGGAATCCATGCTGTGAAGAATTAATTAGTATAGTGTTCCTAATTACGTGGTCCATGAGTGTATATACAGTATACTGCGAAAAGGTTTTATAATCTACTGGATTGAAAAATTGGCAGTAGCTTTTTTTCCCCATGTTTCAGCTGTTTTTAAATAGTTCACCACTAGGGGTCAGTAAATTCAAGTAAAGTACATGTTTGGTGTTGCAGGTCACGAGGACTGTGTCCGAGGACTAGCCGTGCTGAGCAGCCTGGAGTTTTTATCCTGTAGCAATGACACTAGCATCAGACGCTGGACGGTGAAGGGAGAATGCGTTCAAGTCTATCACAATCACACCGACTTCATCTACAGTTTGGCCATCTTACCCAACGGACAAGGTGCAGACACAGTGCGCTTTTAACAGGGATTTGATTTCAAACACAAGCTTAACAAATGAGAAGGGAAGGATGTAGGGTGACATCTCTAGCCGTTTGAGCTCTGGTGTGGGAAAACGAAGAACATTTTAAGGTAGAATTCATGAGGTCTGGATTCACTACCAGGACTTTGTCAGGCCTCAGTTTAAAAAAACAGTTTTTTAATTGAATGAATTCATTCATTTATTTATTTACAGGAGAGTTATATTAATGTCATACATGATTTCAAATGTTGTTTTCCTTCTTGTCTTAGACTTCATAAGCACAGGAGAGGACGGGAGCGTCCGTATCTGGAAAAATGGTGAATGTGCACAGACCATTTGTCTGCCTGCTCAGTCAGTCTGGTGCTGCTGTGTGCTGCAGAACAGAGACATTGTTATTGGGGGAAGGTATCGTGTATAATCTACACTCTCTGATCGAATGACTCCTATTTTTTGAAGTGCATGAATTGCGCTTGTACGCATGCAGCTAATTTTGAGAGTATTACACTAACAATAAGACTGTATAGTTTTGCAGATCAGTGAAGCCGTCAATAACATCGGTTTAATTTCCGCAGCGACGGCACGATCCGAGTGTTTACCGAGAGCGAGGAACGTGTAGCGAGTGCTCAGGATCTGCAAGCTTTCGAGGAAGAGCTCTCTAAAAGAACTATAGACCCCAAGATGGTAGACCTTGGAGGCATCAAGATAGAGGATTTACCAGGCAGAGAGCATTTAAATGAGCCTGGTGAGAAAAGCCTGAGTCTGTGTTTGTTTTAGTGATCTTAGATAGAATTAATATTAGTTAGCAATCCAAATTCAACTTCTTTGTATTTACCATAGACACATGTGGCTGAAACGTAACAAAGCTGACGTAATGAAGGTAGAATTGAATTTGCCTGTGTGTTTAGGGAATCGAGACGGGCAGACGCGTCTCGTAAAGGAAGGCGCTAACGTCGAAGTGTATCAGTGGAGCGTGACTGACAGCCGCTGGATAAAGATTGGAGATGTGGTGGGTGGCTCCTCAGAGCAGAACTCCAAGAGCGTAATGTATGAGGGCAAGGTAGGAAACTGTACACTAACCTCATTAACACTGTGAGAACATCATGGGATCATTCAAAAAAAAATGTATATATATAGAGAGAGAGAGAGAGAGAGATTTTCCAAAAATTTGTAATACAAACATTTTTGGTTGTTGAATTCTACAAAGGCATTTCCTGAGGCATTAGAGAACATTAAGAGATTAGAAAAGTGAATGAATTTTTTTTTTCCACCAAGATTTAAATAAAGTGTAGCTTTATTGCCAGAACAACAGTCTTCGCTGAACGTTTATCAAAGACGTCTCGGATACGTTCAACATGCTTTATACTTATCCAAATACAGCTCCGATGATTAAATGTACAGCCGAGATCACATTCCATGTACGATTCAGTGGAATGCAGTGTTATTTAACTATATGTGAATGAACAGTGTAATTAAGATCATAAGTAAACTTCTGGCCTGTTTCTCTCGCTCCTCTTTTCAGGAGTATGATTTTGTTTTCACCATTGATGTAAATGAGGGGGAGCCTCCCATGAAGCTGCCCTATAACATTAAAGATGACCCCTGGCAGGTAGCACAGAGCTTTCTGCAGAAGAATTCCTTGAACCCAATGTTCCTGGATCAGGTGGCTAACTTCATCATCGAGAACACCAAGGGGCACACGCTCGGCACAGCACCGGCCGCCGCTGTCGATCCCTTTACAGGCAAGCTGCTCACTACCATCGTTTCTCTTACACTGTTACTGCTTCTGAGGAGAATCTCGTAGGAGGTTAAGAACATTTAACCATCCTAACAGCTTTGTAAATGCTTTTTTTTTTTAGGTGCTGGACGTTATATTCCAGGCTCCACAGACCCGAGACAAGGCTATGGCACAGACCCCTTTACAGGTAGCTCTATATCCAGTAGGACAGTATTTTTACTGATTCCCACAGCGAGGAGCACAAACATTCTGATAAATAATAGCATTTATATTATTTTCTGGTTAAAAATAAATAAATAAATACACTTTTATTGATGATTGTCAGTTTCTCAAACTGGCCAGCAGGGATGCTCAGTAGGGAATAATGATGGGGTGGTGTGATTATAGGTGTACACAGAGTGGGGGGTTGTTGCCATCTTGAAATTTGTTATTTTCCAACGATGTTGCAGTTTTTATACAGACCCTGTTCATTTAAATCCGCTGTCTTGTTTCATATCAGCTCAATTTATCCGTGTCTTAGTATTACTATTCCCTCTATAGTATAATTATTATAAATGTGTATGTAGGTGGTGGGCGTTACATCCCCGGATCAGGACCTGCACCCACAGCGTCTACTAGTGTGGCTGATTCCTTCACAGGTAGGACATCACACACCGTTTGCTCGCGCAACCTTTTTAAATACACGTACAAATCTATCTCTTGTGTGTCCTCAGGTGCCAGTGCCTACTCTTCTGCTGCTCTCCAGAAATCCGTCACCAATATTTATTTCCCCAATACAGACGGTGTTATGTTTGCGCAGGCCAACGCTACAAAAATCCTTGGTAAGGTTTCTGCTTAAAGTTGTATGAATCTTTGATAAAGATGGAAGTACTGATTATGAATAAAAGCAACCTCCCAAATATGTGTGTTAGATAAGCTGCGGGAGCTGAACGGCAACGCTCCGGACGACCACCGGCTGAGCGATGAGGTGTTGGGCAATCTGGAGAAACTGCTGATCATGGTATCTGACCCTAAGAGCCAAGATCAGCCTACAGGAGAACAAATCCGCGTCCTCTGGAGGACCAGCCACTGGCCTGAAGGTGATACACAGACACGGGTTCATAGCAGAAATGACTGTTTCCTTTCTAACAGTGCCAGTTATATATCACGGGAGGAAAGTAGTTCACCCAGTTGAATCAGCTGTAATATTAGCACTTAATCTCTTTGAATCTGTTTTTGGCCTGAAGTTTAGCATATCAATAGGCGGCAGGTCGCTTTCACAGGTATCAAATGATTCCCTGTTTGCTTGCATTGCATTATCATTTCTGATGTGTTTTCTGGGTCAAACCAACTTGGTTAGTAAATGAATGCTTGCAGTTCTTGATAGCATACTGGCAAATGAAATTTGTGCCAAATAGAAAACAAAGGCATTACAGCGTGGAATAACGAATAATTAAAAATGCAAATGAGGCTTCAAGTTTAACCGTCTGTCTGCGGTACACTGGAAATCATTTGCTTGATCATGCCTTTGTGCAGATATCATCTGAACTGGATATTTAGTGTAGCTCATAGTGATGCAAATAATCATCTTATACCAGGTACTATATAATAATGATTATTTATGTAACTCTCCACAGATATCGTCTTCCCCGTACTGGACATTCTGCGTATGGCTGTGCGCCACCCTGAGATCAATGCTCAGATGTGTGGAGGAACAGAAGGTGAAAGTCTCTGTAACCACCTGCTGGGGCTCATGTCACCACAGGGTCGGGCACCCAATCAAATGATGGCTTTGCGTACTTTCTGTAACTGTTTCTCCGGATCCCGCGGCCGATCTCTGCTCCTAAGCCAGAGGGAAGCAGTGCTTTCCCAGGCAGTCGAGCTCCGCGCCGTCTGTAATAAAAACATCCACGTGGCGCTTGCCACTCTGTTGCTGAACTACGCAGGTGTGCTGCATGGCCAAGATGTTGAGATCGAGGCCAAAGCCCAGTGTTTATCAGTTGCTAGCAGTGCTCTGGAGGTAGTGCAGGACAAAGAGGCTGTGTTTAGGCTTTTAGTAGCACTTGGAACTACGGTGTCTGGAGACAACACGGCCAAAGATCTGGCACGCTCTCTAGGAGTTGCATCGCAGATTACAAAGTACGCCAGCGTGTCCGACCCAGCTAAACTGGGCGAGTGCTGCCGACTGCTGCTGGATGAACTGCAGTGATGACACTCGGAGCTCATATCTGACTGCAACTGTTTTACATGATCCTTTTACGTTGCAGTAAGTCAGCACTTAGGTTCTGTTAAATTGGTTCTGCTTCCTGGTGATGAATGACCGAATGAATGCATGATATGAATAAAATATTGATGTATAGTAATCTCTCCTAATGCAATGTCCAGGGTGATCATGACATCCTCTCTTTCAGGATTATATAGAAAAGACAAGGTTTGAGGTGGAGAAATGTCTGCAATGTAGATATAGACCTTACATGTGCGACAGTCTAGGAAAACCTTTCACATGGTGACATTTTCTACTGTATATAGTTTGTTATTGTAACATATAACTATCAAACATTCTCAAAGCTTGCTATTCACTGTGTTAGACTCTTGGTTTTGTAGAAACCAAGGTGTTTGCGACCACAGTATTTGCGACCACAGTGACTTCCGACAGCTTTTCCCCAGATCACCACAGTGACGAACAGAAAATGCTTGCATCGTAAACAAAACACCACATCTTTGATTCTTCTCCATGAACTTTATTTATCAAACTCTGTTCATGTGCAGTCTGTGCAGTTCTCCAGGTTATGCAGTTCATTTTTTATCAAGAAATATTGCTTTTTAGTGTTCATAGAGAATCTACACTGAATGCTTTAGCTAAATAAAACTCAGCCATGAAGCTACACTAATACTATGGAAGTAGCTTTAGTTGTTCAATATACCACCACGACTGTCACTTTTCTGCAGAGACCCAGATTCCATGCAGTCTTTTTTTAAATAGGAAAAGGAAGTCCCAAATAAATTATCGCAAAAAACCAAAGCCTTAGTTAAACCTGTGAAGCTTTGTTACATCTAAGGAAGAAATGAAATGATTCAATGGCTCTGTAAACAATTTCATTATACTCCATTGAGTTTGTTCAACTTGGTAAACCTTCATTTCTGGCAAATAAAATTATCTTGTTCAGGTTGAGTAATTGTTTATGACTCTAATTAACCATGCAGAATCTTCTGCTTTCTGAAGCAGAAGCAGCCTCAAAATCTAAAAACAAGTTTGGCGATTTTAAAATTGCGACAAAACAGACATTAGTCAAATTAAATATTCTTTTGATCTTTCCTCCTACCAAACAAAAACATGCCAGTAGGTCAATTGTGTGGTTGTGTGTGTGTGTGTTATTTCCCTGTGATGGACTGCCATCCTGTCCCATCCCATTCAGGATCCAATCTGACCTTAACCATGAGAACTGAGCGGTGTTTGAAAACCTTTTCACTGTACCTTAAATACAACTTGTATATCACATCTTAATCTGATGCATGTGCATTTTCATTGTTGGATTTTTAGTAGCTCCCTTATTTGACAAAGCTTCAATGGATCTTCCCAATAATTAAAGCTTAAAGGCGAGAGTAGAGTTGTCCTACAGGTAATGCAGTGCTTTGTGTATCATTCACCTTGCAGCTATGTTCGACATAATTTAGTAACATTTTAATGGAATAAACTCTAATACCTAAATGCATCTCCATTTTCTGGTTCAAAGTCAAATACAAGCATCATTTTCCAGAAAGAACCCAGGAATCCACACTCACAAAATTCTTCCAAGACCACATACACCCCAACCGTTACGCGGCTTTGGTGAGCTCCTCTGTAAATTCAGCCATGAGGTCATGGACCCAGATGTCACTGTCCTCTTGAGACGTATCTACCAGGTAGACAGTGAGCTTGCGGTCCCATGGCTGTTCTGCATCCCGCACAGATTCCACCTGTGCCACCATAGCTTTTTTCTCCACGTGGTTCCTGAATACAATGGAAGCTTCTTCAGACCACTGCCTGGACCTCACTCCTGTAAAGATTGCAGAAAGCATTAGGGGCTTGCTTTCATAAAGCGTGAACCAATTCTGTACTAATATAATAACAGTAGAAATATGCATCTCACATGAATCATATTTCATCTCACATTGCAAACGTTAAACAATTAGTACGACAAGCAACATAATGATTCAATCTAAAAAAGAATGTCCTTCTAGCGAATATGAAATAACTTTCATACAACCAATAGTGTCCACCACAGGTCGCTTTCTACTCCAAAGGTTGTCTTTAAAAAGGTATTCTGTCTCCCAAACTACTCATCCCCACAAATCCCTTAAACGATATACTATAAATATTCATAATTTAACATGCGATCTCCAATGATGTCCCAGATTTCTACTGTAGTTTACTGTAGTTTGTCTATTTTCATGTTTCCTACATCACCCACAATGCTTCTATTAAAAGTCACCGTTACTGCCAGCAGAGTCCCACTGTGAGCCCAAATAATTCATTCAAGGTGGACTGTTCCTTTAAGACAATATCTTGTGAATACCCATAATTAACGTTTGAATAGTGTTCATCTAATCCTTTATGGAAGAAACAAAAAAGTTTACTGCACCAATCCTCATACATGAAACTGTTCTTTAATTATATTGAGGCGATTTTCTGTAAATAGAACTGATTTTGAATTACAGGCTAAACAATCACAAGGAAAAACATCAAAAGCAGAGTAACAATCTCAGTAAGTGTGCTGTTTTACCTGCCAGTTGAGCAGTGATGCCCTGGAACGGGAGCTGCCTGAACTCCTGCATGAGAGGCTTCAGCATGGTGCAGCTAACCAGCTCATGCCTACCGTAGTCTAGCTCATAAACAGACACTAGTCCGTTGCTCAGAACTCCTTTCACTAGCACTCGATGCCAACTAGGAAAAAAAATGGTGTTTCCATGTGGGATTACAGCTCCATACAGCACATGAAGCTCAGATTAATGACAGAGACAAATATCTACAGTTAGACAATTACATGCGCTAAACTCACTAGTGCTGCAGTCGGTGTAGAATTCGTTTAAAAGGGGAAACATTTTTTAATTAAATTAAAATATGGTTAATAAGGTAAATGTGCTGAAAGTGAGAAATGCATAATTGTATAATTACAAATGAATAATTATAAAAAACAATGACTAAAGGGTAATTAGTTTGATTTATAATTATTTGGTGTCAATATTAATAGTGTTTTTTGAATTTTGAATCTAAAAATAATTCAGGCCAATCAAACGATTTGCACTAGACATTAATTATTTCAGTTCTTCATTCATCCTCGGTAAGAGCTTTATCTTGGTCAGCATGTAGGTGGATCTGGAGAGAACAGAGATGATCTTTGGGGACATGGAAAACTTGATGCAAGAAACTAATGGGACAATTGACTGATTAAACATTCTGTATAATTAAAAAAATGTATACGAAATTCCAATGTTCTGCACATGCTGCACTGTGAAAAAGTGTGACACTTCTAACTACCCACTTGTTTTCCACTTTGGCTGCATACACCTGGTTCTTTTCCACTGTGACTGGCCTCTCATCTGTCTTGCTGTAGTACAGAATCATCTCTTCCATTAGGATAACCAGCTTGTACATATCCTGCCATGGCTGGAGCACAAAATGACCTGGATGGCATGCAACTGACACATAAATGTCCATGTTCTGTCCAATCTGAGGGAGATCAAGAACAGGTGGCAGAGTCAGACCTCCAGACAGGGTGCTACAGGAACCTAAATGGGGTGCCAACCCCTTAGGTGGGTGGGAAGGCTTTCCTGCTCTGTTGGTGCTTGGGCTAGAAGTGGCAGTAGATGGTGTAGGGGTAGTAGTGGGGGCTTTGGGGGGTGTATCTGGTGATGTTGTTCTAGTAGGGCTCTTCAGAGACCCCTGGCTGCTCAGGAAGACATCGTCCTGGTTCTTCCAGAGGTCCGAGTTGGCAAGCTGGTGGTTCAGGCTGTGGCTAGGGTCATGGAAGCTCTTAGTAGTAAACAGATAGACATGGGCCAGGCGCTTGCTCTCCTCCACTTTAACAATCTGGAAAAAAAAATTATAGGGTGATTTAAATGAAGTTTCACTGAGACTCGTTTCACATGGTACCCAATCTCTTGTAGTACTAACCAGTAAGCACATAGGTGAGGCATGAATACGTATATATGATGTATTTACTCTAGAAATCTTTATCATGATTCCCCATGTAAAACTTGTAATAAAATATAGCTTTTATAAAGAACTGGCCTTCAAGCTGCAGTCATTGCAATGGAGAGCTGTGTCTCTTAACCACTGCACTGCATCTGGAGTCCAGCAGCCCACACTGACAGGCAAGTTTGCCAAACAACACTTCACTACCTGTGTAGAGGTAGACAGAGATGATCAAATACACATCCACATAATATTCTAGTATTTGCAGTGAGCCTGACCAACAATGTTGTGTTTCAAACAAACATATAGGCAACATTTACATGAATTTTGCTTTGCATTCAAGCTTGCTCTCTGACCTGGGGTGGGATTGCGATAAGGTCGTGTAAGAAAGGCTGCGGGATTTCTCTCAGCTCAATGACTTCGACAGATGCCTGCACCCCCATATCCACAAACAGGATGTCCAACACCCGGCTTCCATGCAGGTTAGTTATCTGCACATTAGGAGGAGAAAGTTGATCTTAGTTTCACGTTGATCCACTGAAATGTGATAACAACACTTTTATACTGGGAACATTTCCAGAAGTCTTTTTAACCCCACGGCACTTTAATTACATGCTGGGGTTTACTATATTCTCACACTACATATCATTGTGAGTGAACCTTTTTAAAACATGTTCAAACTATGAAAACCCATGTGACCAAGCCTGCTCTCTCACCTCAACTCGAGACCATTTGCCTTTGTATCGAGCCAGACAGCTTTTTCCGCAGAAAGGTCTAGACACCAGAGACTCTGATGTGACCTTGTGGACGAAAAACAATACAGTGTCGTCATTTTATAACAGGGATTTTAAAAAGGTACATGAAAAAAATTGTTGCCCTAAATTACTTAAGTAATTTTTGAAATACTGTATGTATTTAACTGCATTAATATATTTAACTAATTTAACTTAACTTATTTTAAATAGAATACTGTGTTTTCCCCCTGTATATTAATGCATTAGTTTTGACAGGTATAAATACGTAGGTGCTATTTAAAGTACATTATGCAGAATTAACACCAGCATCTCATTGCTTACTAAAATATGTTGCACACAGTTTCTAATCTGATTATGTTCTTTAATCAGTGACTGTCTTGGCAATGAATTGATAGAGCCTTTAAATTTCTGTTAAATCAAAATTATGTGCGTATAATCAGTAGTTCATTTTTATTTAACAGGTTACTGTTTAATGTTTCTTAATAATCCTACTTGTTGCAAATAAAACTGTTAAACAACTACATATTTATCAATAACCACATAATAACTGTTGTGGAAATCCAAAGCCTGTTTAATTTAAAAAGGCTGTAATGTCCGTGAGCTAATCGAATTAGATAAGCATCTTACTGGCACAGTAATGCATACCCAGACCTCAAATGCATAGTTTTGCTTTGTCTATCGCTTACACACCCAGTACGCCCTTTGTACCTGGTTATGGAAATGGCTTTCTGACTTCTCCAGGATTTCACTGAGTTTTGTCAATCCACGAGAGGGCAGCTGGCAGTAAAATGTTCCATCTGAACACACACTGGTCACACTCACATTCTTGTAGGTACTATTTGTCTACAAGACAAAAATCACCTTGTTACAAAAAAATTAACAAACCTTGGCACCATCAAATAATGTGCAAAAATCTACTGGTGGTTATGTTGCATACCTGCAGAGGGCTCTCTAAAGACTTCTCTTGCAGAGCTTTCAAACAGGAAGCGTTGATATTAATGTCATTTTCCTGTGACGTGTCATATAACACCATCAACGGAATGTCTTCTCGTTCTAGGATCTCAGCCAGTAGGATTTTACCACTTGCCATGGAGTCAAATTTTTTTAGCACTGCTGGCTCCAGAGCAAAGGCTTCGAGGCCTAACACACATCCAGTAACTTGCATCAATACTACATCCATTGCTGTGTAAATATGAATAGTGTAATATCCTCTAAAGTATGTAAATGAATCATGAAGAATATTGCTGGAACTCACCAGCCAATTTACATTTGGTAGCTTGGAAAGGCAGTGTGAAAAATTTCTCATGCAATTCAAGCAGCTTGCTTTTACTAACATCATCAGAAACGCCATGATCCACATAATAAACCTAGAACAAGTCAACAGTGGTAAAATTATTAACTGAATCACTTTATGAATTGTACACAGTCTTAAAATTTCTGTAATGTACTTAAGCTGGGTTTACAGTGTATTAATTGAGTACTGAATATAATTTTTACATCCACAATTATTTGGATGTGAGTTAAGATAAATGGTCTTCGAATACACAATGCGATGTCCTCAGCAGAGGCAGATTTAGTGCTTTTGCACCACTCACTCACTCATCTTCTACCGCTTATCCTAACTACCTCGGGTCACTGGGAGCCTGTGCCTATCTCAGGCGTCATCGGGCATCAAGGCAGGATACACCCTGGACGGAGTGCCAACCCATCGCAGGGCACACACACACTCTCATTCACTCACACACTACGGACAATTTTCCAGAGATGCCAATCAACCTACCATGCATGTCTTTGGACCGGGGGAGGAAACCGGAGTACCCGGAGGAAACCCCCGAGGCACGGGGAGAACATGCAAACTCCACACACACAAGGCGGAGGCGGGAATCGAACCCCCAACCCTGGAGGTGTGAGGCGAACGTGCCCCCAGGCTTTTGCACCAAAAGCTCTATTATACTGAGGGCTTGTTTCTGTTCATGCAACTCCATTTTCTGCAGTAGACCAGATTACACTGACTGAAGACATCGGCAGAATTTGGTCATTTTCTTTAATCACAGGTCTGCCACTATAAGATCATCATATCATTTATCATACATATTTTCATGTGGGTTCTAGAATTTGGACAGGATTTACAGCAATCAACTAACAATCTTAAAGAAACACTGTAATCACACAGTAAATCTGGTAAAGCTGGTATGTAGACTTGACCATCACACCCACATGTGTCACTTCCCCAAAATTGTGTTTTGGGTTTCAGCATTACAATATCCATGTGCACAATGCGAGATACACGAAGACATAATTTGCAATAACTGCTGTAGAAAAAGGTGAGTGGCCTGCACAGAGCCCTGACCTCAACCCCAATGAACACCTTTAGAATGAACTGAAATCCTGACTGCACACCAACCCTATATCATTGTCTAACTTCACACTTAAGTCTAAAATTCAGTGGAACACACCTTGACTTTTTCAGACTTGACTTCACACACTTGTGCACGGAGGATTTCGTCCTCTTCTTCAGCAATGACTGCAGTTAGCTGGCCTGATGTTGGTAAGATCAGTGGCTTCCTGGTGTTATCCTGTCTATAGAATTCCTTCATATCATCCTCCAGCTTTTCCTGGGCCTTGGAATATCCCTCACCTATATATCTGTTTACATACAGGCAAATCCAGTGCTATTTCTTTTTTGTTTCTGAATGAAATCCTTTTTATTACAAAATTGGTGAGTGGATATGATCTTCCTTTTACCTGAGAACTACATTGTTAGTGTTGCTTGCCTCGACCACCAGTACTGAGGGGTACTCCTCCTTGGGAATGAGCAGAGGAGGTACAGACTGAGAACTGAGACGCCTCCCTGCCTCCTCTCTGGCCTTCGGGTCTGTCAAGTCTGTCTGATTACAGTTTTCATCTTGTGATTCCTTCACATACAAAATTGCCCTTTTGGGATTCTCTGGCACAGGATAGTCAATGGTGCAGATATCTGAGAGCAAGAGAAGGTTGTCAAGTACATACTCAGGCAGATTGGTCTTGTGGGTATCGTGGTAGAGTTTTGGGAGGGCATGAGCCCATAATCCACTGCTGTACTTAAGAAGCAGCTCTGCTAGATTTTGTTTGATATCCTCGGGTAGAGTCTTGGGGGATGCAGGTGGGCTTGCTGAGTTATTCTTAGGTTTTCTGGACACTTTCTGGGGCTTTGGAGGTGATGGAAACTGCTTTTCTCTTGTGTGCATCATTTCAAGGCAATAAGTGTTAGAGGCTTGGCTAACATCCTTGGCAGGGTACAACAGCAGCTCCTGAGACTTGCTACTGCATGATTTCTCAACCTGCACATTGGAGAAAAATCCACAAAAAAGCTTTTTAAAAGTAATTTAGAAGTAACAACTGAGTTTAAAAGACAAATATTTATCATATTACTTATTCTATATCATATAGTTATTCTATACTATACATGACCAATATACCAAAAGTAATCAGCTGTTAATCAACAAACAGCAAAAAACATCACAGAACTGGGGTCTACATGCATAATCCATGTCTGTGGATTACTCTTTGTAAAAAACTGAAAGTAGATTTGGTCATGCTATATCTGAACTTACTGTGCAAATATGGGTCCACTGTTCCAGATCTTTCAAAGCTTCACTGGGCAGCTCTTGCTTGTATAGTTCCTGGTATAACTGTGGAAGTTTCGATACCCAGAAGCCATTGCTGTGCTTGCTCAGAACCTCTTTGAGGCGGGACTGCACCAGTTTGGGACTGTAGAGACTTGTCTGTGTCCGTGTTTTTGATGGAGGGGTGCTTTCATTAAGGTTTGAAGGAACTGGAAATGCTCAAGGAGGTCAGAATAGAAACATTGTGCAATTACAGGCAACTGCCTAGTAGGAAACCACTGGAAACTGAGCGTATACTGGTATTCATAAATTTGTATGCAAATAAAATTTAAACAAAGAATTTGAAACAAAATGCAGGCCCTTAATCCAGGTAGATACCTACAATTAACATCAACTTGTTTGAATGTCTCTTAGAACCCACTCAACCGGCAGCTTTTAAAGGCACTCCATGGAGACCAGGGCCTGACATTCTGGGTAGTTAAAATGCTTTGTTTCATTTGGATGGGCCCCAGTTTTCTGCTTTGTTCCAATGAACTTAAGAAGAATGAAGCAGACTCACCAGGGCTCTGTTGAGGGTTCCTAGACAGGTGGGTGTGCACTTCCTTTTGGAATCTAGATGGCAGGGTCATCCTTTTATCTGATCTGGAAAAGAATAATAGTCTGAATTTAAAATGAAGCCTTACTGTATTTTGCATGATGCTCTATAGAAATTGATTTAATGAGAATTAGATGCAAAGCAACAAAAAAAAGTTATAGCGTTATAGTATAGTGAAGCATTTTTAGAAGTTCAGCATATTTAGTACAAAAGAGCCGTGTTTGAAATTGAGCCCTGCATCATGTCCCTCAACTCCAACTGAATTTGAACAACATCTCAGAAACATGTACTGCTTTGCAACAGGTTTACTCGTAACATTTCTCTACCTCGCAACCCAAAACAAATCCTGGATAAATACTATAGATGACTCATTCAATTAACTTCTATTACAGACGGTTCTTGTTTATTTATTTATTCATTTGATACTACATGTCATATGCGCTGAGCTTTCACCAAATTCTGCCAAAAGACAAAGTGCTGATTCATTGCAGACTCATTTAGAATTGCTAAGCTGGGATGGCTGGAGGATTAGCAACCTCCGGCTCAGTCATTTAGCTATGCCACACCAGCTCTCTGCTCTGTATTGTTTGTATGCCACAGCTAGATATACAGAAAACAGCTGAATGGGTGAAGTCAGTTGTTTACTGTGAAATGGGGTGATTGCTGGCTGGAATGATTTTACATAAACATGGGCACACACATAAAACACACACACACACATACACACACACACGTATTCCGCTGCTAAATACACACCAGACTAAGTGAACATTCAGACTCTGCATTTCTTATTCAAGTCACAGCGAGAGAAGACAGAAGTCAGGGGGGAAAAGGGGGAAGAGGAAATGTTTTTCCATCCACTCCCAAGTGTCTCAGGATAGCTCTGTCACAATTTATGTGTCTTTTGCAATGCTTTATTTAAGATAATTCAACAATTCTAGTAATAATCTGCCCATCTTTGCTCTTTCAAAAGCAGTATGCTTTCTGCTAGCCATTTTATTCTCTCGTACCTCTCATACCTGTCAGAAGGCAGGCTGCCCCTACTGCTGGGCGTGTTTGGTGGAGTGTTGTGAAATTTACTGCTTCTCCCATCAGGCTGAGTGTCCCTCATGCTCCCCGTGCGACCACTGCCTCGACCCTGGCGACCCCGGTATTCAGGTTGCCTCAGAGATGTCCTGGGTTTGGCTTTGGGAACAAAGTCTATTACACACAGCAAAAACTCATGGCAGAAAAACAGTAAATGTGCATAGTCTAGTTTAGCAAGCTGTTAAACACATGTAGAAAAATGTGATTTTGTTCATGTAAATTCATAGAATATAAAGAATAAAAAGCTTTCAATAGTCCTGTGACAAGAATTATACTCTCCGAAGCGCACACTTAAACAAATGGATGCAATGTCATCATACCTTTACACCAATTCCTGGTTGAAACAAACACCTCAACAAATCCCAGCCATCCTAATCATAACCTCCTGCTTATATTCACTAACATTCCTACCTCAGAGTGGGAGGGAAAGACGATGGCATTGTACATCCGATTAGTGCAATCTGATGCAATAATGTAAATGGTTCCTTTTTTCCAGTCTTGCTTCAGGGATATATATGATGTATCTTCACCCAGACTGTTCTTGTGCTAAACTCTCAGCAAATTGGAAGCCTTGGCAAACCGGTGAGGAGAGGAAAGCGCACTCACTGATTAATTAAAGGAGATAAACAACATTCGAATAGCAAAAGCACTGGTAGTTATGTGCGTCTTCATTCAGCTCCTTCTCTTCTGTTCCATCTCTCTCTCTCTCTCTCTCTCTCTCTCTCTCTCTGTTGCATTCTCTCTCACTGCATCTCTGATCTGAGCGTGAATACGGCTGCTGTTTTTCTGCTGTATCATCCTACAGCTCTGTTGCTGCACTAAGATCCTGTTCCAGGAACAGTCTCAGCACTGAAAGCCCAGGAAGTTAGCGGCACAATGTACAGGCTACTGACTGACCTCATAGAGAGCTTTATTCTTAGCATCCTTACGTCCTCATAGGAGTTTAACTAGGACAGTCATCTTAAAGCCTCACTCCTAAAATATTTGTGTGTACAAGATGCTTCTTTATCTAAGGAGGAACAAATTGTATCCATGCTCCACGCTCAAATCATTATCGGCAACATACTTTAAGTTGTATAATGCAATGACCATAAATACCTGCAGTGAAAATGAATCAGCACTTTCCATCTACTTGTGCAAGGCAGAACGAATGTCCAAATGTTCAAATTTTGGTGTGCATTCTTGTGGGAAAATTAATATATGTATATATATATATATATATATATATATATATATATATATATATATATATATATATATATATATATATATATATATATATATATATATAGATAAATGACACACACACCACACACACACAAATATATATATATATATTTGTGTGTGTGTGTGTGTGGTGTGTGTGTTTCATTTACTTTAGGAAGTATATGTAATGTAATACTACCATTTAACACCAGAGGAGAAATGGGTTTAACTCTCATTTGGCAGTTGACCATTTGAGGCCGGCCAGACTTCTTAGCTGCATGCTGTCGAGCAACTAGTTTGGTGATGTTTTCCTTTTCATTCCCATCCACAGTAGAATAACACATCACCTAATAAAAAGGGGAAGTTCAGAAGAAAATAAACAGCACCCATCCACAAGCACCGCAATGTGGGAAGGCTGATAAAACAAGAACACATACAGAAAGGCCAGCTGTCTCTGTAACCTGGCATGCTTTTTTAAATTCTGCAGCTCACGTCTGCTGAGACATTAAGATGAGGTCTATAAGATGCATACATGTCCAAAATGCTATTATAAGTATGGTGCACCCAGAAATCTGGAAAATTTTCAATTTCATTTTCTGTCATCAATCATATATTGTATATACACATCAGATATTTCAGAAATCCCCAAGATGCAATCTAATGTCATCACAACTAAAAATTAGACATCATACTCATACTCCCAAAGTAACTTCTACGGTTTACATACAGAATCCTATTAAGAGTGAGATCCAGTGAGAAATTAATATGCAGCAATTTGTGTGTCAGCTATGAGCGATTATGACCTTGAACTAAAGTTCATTAATTTTGCATGACACTGACTGGAGCAAGGAGCATTATTAAAGCGCTAGTGTCAGTAAATTTGACATAACTAAATATTTCCCCCTGAAATATTTAGGCTGAAAATGCACTCAGTAAGTAATCTTTAGAAAGCTATTCAAAGACAATATTATATATACATAAATATGATGGTATTATTAAATGAATCATATAATCCCTGTAAAGTCTACAGGGTGTTTTTCTCCCACATGAAGAAGATTGGAGGAGACATCATCTTAAATTGTTACAGGGTTGGATTAAGCTCTCATCTTCTACTACAGCATGAATATACCAGCACCTTCAAATGACTCATTTGTTTATATATATGATAGAAAAAAGAAATTCTCTCAGCAGTTGCAGCTTACTTCCCCAGAGCGAGTCCTGTCCAGCTGCACCACAGACGACATGCTGTGCAGCAGGGC